>NW_026891054.1:0-25623 GCF_015708825.2 Lethenteron reissneri
TACGTGTGTGTGTACATGTGTAGCGGTTAGCGCGCTGCGCTATGAACCTGGCGACCCGGGTTCGATTCCCGCTCACGGCTAACACCAGTGACGATTATCTGAACCGGTCCTGGGCCTCCCCTAGGTCGACTCAGCCTGAAATGAGTACCTGGTGCGGTGTGTAAACATCGTCACTAGGGAGACAAAGGCGGTCGGGCGTGGTGCTGGCCACCCACCCCCTCGTGTACCGTTCCGGCCTTCATAGGTGCTCGCTAACAGCACTTGCCCCTACAGTCTGTTCAGGCTATACGGGGGATCTTTGTCTTGTGTGTGTACGTGTGTGTGTGTGTGTCCGTACGTACGTACGTGTGTGTGTGTATGTGTCCGTACGTACGTACGTACGTGTGTGGTACGTGTGTGTGTGTGTGTACGTGTGTGTGTGCGTGTGTGTGTGCGTGTAGTGTGTGTGTACGTGTACGTGTGTGTGTACGTGGTGTGTACGTGTGTGTGTGTGTACGTGTGTGTACGTGTGTGTGTACGTGTGTGTACGTGTGTGTGTACGGTGTGTGTACGTGTGTGTGCGTGTGTGTGTGCGTGTAGTGTGTGGTGTGTACGTGTGTGTGTGTACGTGTGTGTGTACGTGTGTTGTGTGTACGTGTGTATGTGTGTACGTGTGTGTGTGTGTGTACGTGTGCGTGTGCGTACGTGTGCGTGTGCGTACGTGTGCGTACGTGTGCGTGTGCGTACGTGTGCGTGTGTGTACGTGTGTGTACGTGTGCGTGTGTGTACGTGTGCGTACGTGTGCGTGTGTGTGTACGTGTGTGTGTACGGTGTGTGTGTGTACGTGTGTGTGTGTGTACGGTGTGTGTGTACGTGTGTGTGTACGTGTGTGTGTGTTGAACTTCGTTCGCAACACCGTGCGTAGCCAACCGTGCGAATCGGAGGTGCGGGCGGATGGACAACAAAACGTTGTTCCTTTCACCGTCTCTCAGTGTAATTCCTAGCGAGCTTCACATTAAACTTGGACTGTCTGGCACGCAACATATCGGTAGAACATTAAACTTGGACTATCTGGCATGCGACATTTCTTTGCAGCGTCCGAGATGTAGCAGCCAACCTCAAGTCGGCTACCTTAGCACGAGTTTGAATTTCCTTCCGATTCAATTTGAAACTTTACCTGTCACACGCAGCCCACGGGGAATCCGCGCGCGTTATTTCGAGGACACGCCACGGCAAGGTGGAGGAGGCATCCACCGCAGGAGCTGTGCACCGCGTCACGAGAGACGAACACCAAGCCACGCTCACTTGAGCAGGAGGACCACTCTAGACTTTTGACGATGCCCAATTGTCTTCGATGTGTTCATTTGTTACAGGCGATTGAGATCTCAAGAAAAACCACGTTGACAGCAAAGATCAAACAAGGGAAGATGGTCTCTGCATCACCTTCCATCAAGCTTCCTGCAAAACGGCGACACTCACCCTTTGACTGGTTTGAGGGTCCAGATGTCGACACCACTTCTGAATCTGAGGATTAAAAGAGAATCGGAGTTTGTTTTTGAGGGACGTTGTTTTACGTTCCATTGTTCTTGGCGAAATGGTAGCCAGGGTGGAGACTTTTAGCCACCGCAGTTAAAATGTTTTGGGTGTTCAGTTTTAAGTCGCTGCTTTCATCAATTTTCAGAGAGGAGGTGGGGGGGGTGGACACTTTCGCTGTTAACACTGGTCAACAACAACAACACAGCATGTTTTTCTGGCCTGGACTTTTGCAGCTGTTCTAGACTAATTTCAGGGTGCTGATTCCAAATCTGATCTCAGATTTGCTCAATCACATCTCATTTTTAAATCCTTTATATTAAGTTCGCTTGCTTGCTTAGGACCGTGCAAATCTTTCGGTCGTTTTTTTACCCACTTCCCGTGATCCAATCGAGCTGACATTTTGCACACAGACTCGTTGTGCGTGACAATGCATTTTCCTGAAAAAAATTTTCCTAAATTTGACACTTTTTAGGTAAAAATTTAAATATTTAATTACCAATTGCTTAATGGTGGCAGACAATCATCTGACCCATAGGTGGCAGCCATCTCAAGCCAGAGGACGAGAGGACTCTAGCCGCCCCGATGCCACGCATATAAAGAATTTATAGTGAAAAACTTTATTTTTACGGGTTAATTTTTTATGCTATTGGCATACCCCATTTTCATTGATTTTACCCGAAATTAACTCTTGTCACTTATGATTGCAAGTTGTTGCGAGTCAGTGACTGCTTTAGTGTTAAAATATGGTGCTGTATTTTTAGGATAGTGTGTATATAATTTTATGTAGATATCCACATTTATTTAATATTTTCTTCTGCAGTTTTTATTGAAAATGCAATCTTTGATATCTCAAAAACATTTTGATTGCATTTTGATTGTAAAGTGAACGTTCATTGTTTCTGTTCGTTGCGTGTACGCTCAAATTAAAGCGCTTAAAATCGCAAGCAATTCCGTGCTTTTTTTGTATTCAACGTAAGGAAATACACTCGGAAAGGTTGTGAGTTTGCGAAACCCGTCGCGGGTACCAACTCGGCCCCTTCACCCATGTGAACATCATCGCCACTGTCGGAGGTCAATCGTGGTTCCGTCCTAATAGCTTCAATAAGTATAACCCGTAAAAACAAAGTTTTTCACTATAAATCCTTTATATGCGTGGCGGCTAGAGTCCTCTGGCTTGAGATGGCTGCCACCTATGGGTCAGATGATTGTCTGCAGTATTAAACAATTGGTAATTAAATATTTAATTTGTTTTCCCTAAAGTGTAAAATTTTTGGAAAAAAAATTTCACGAACATTAATTGTCATGCACAACGAGTCTGTGTGCAAAATGTCAGCTCGATTGGATCACGGGAAGTGGGTTAAAAACGACCGAAAGGTTTGCACGGTCGTAAGCGCGCAAGCAAGCGAACTTAATATAAAGGAATTTAAAAAGCCGAAGAGTCTTCGCCAACATTGTCAACGCGCGCCTGCCAATCTTCTACAGGTGCAGGTCTCCAGAGGCCGGAGGCAGCACGTTTTCCTGTGGTGTTGTTGCAAAGTCTCAGAAGTGTTCACTTGTTTTTGAAGCACTCCCTCTGTATTCACAACAGTGAAGTACCCGTCGAGGACGCTTGACAACGGAGTTGAGGCACACGTATATTTATTTAACAAGTTGCCAGTACAGGACAGCCCTAGAGGGGGTAGCGGCCCCCTCACCCGTATAACTCAGGGAATACCCCTAGCTATCCATAGCCTATCCCCTGAGTCCTCCACTAAGAGCTAGGGGAGGCTGTCTGGCCCGACACTGGTAATCGGGCTCGGTACCCGGAGTCCCAGAGCACTGGCTCTGGTTCACGGGACCACGCCACTGGCTCGAGCCTGATCCCGTGGGGCCCTGATAAGGGCGGCGATCAGGGGGAGTCCAGGGCTCTAGCTACGACGTCTTCCGACTTCTTAGCTTAACTATAACATAACTGACTAAGCCCATATAACGACCCCTTTTTATACCCAACCCTCCTTGAGGGGTGGGGCCCCGGGGATCGTAACGCCGAACCAGCCCCCCCCCAGGGTGTCTGGCTCGGACGTCGCAGAGGGCATCTCCCTGTGCACACACGTAGCCCCGCCCACTGTGTTTCTTTCCCATAGGCTGCCATGCATAACGGCCCTCTCTCCAACATCCCTACATCACTCCCCCCCGCATAGCTCGCAGCCGTCCCGGCTGCAACAATTTCAACAAATGAATCTTTACCCCTTGACTCCCCCCGTGTGTGCCCCATTTTTCATTTAACAGAACGAGAATTGAACAACAACACTAACAATGCCCCTAAAGGGAGAACAAACCGACGCGCCCCCCCCCCCCGAATAAATACGAAATCCGTAGAGGCAAGATATGTACATTTCCCGGAACCCTCAGCGCACGCACAACGCGCACACAAGACGCACACACACACACAGCCATAATACAACAACGCGCCAAGAGCGCCACACGAACGCAGCGTCCAGTAACAATAGCACACGAAAGTGTACCAGAAACGCAAAAAAATAAAAAAAATTTTCTTCTTATTTTCGTTTCGTTTTCACTTCTTGTTCGCGTTCCAGTGTTTTTATAAGAGTCTGCGCATTTTAGCGCGCGTCCTTGCCGCAGGCCCGTCACAAGGGCCAACCTCAGATGGCGGACCATTCGGTGGCCGCTGTCCCATCCGAGGCGAGTCCGCAATTGGAGTGGCGGGACCCTCGGCATCCCCCGTGAGGGATGTGCGCGAGCCCGTCATTCCGGGAGAACCTGGGGGCGGGGCAACCGGCAAGACGTCAGGTGAGATCAACAGAGGCGGACCCTCCGGGTCGGTCGACCCCTCACATGCTTGGCCCTGCGCGTGTGGAGCAGAGTCCCGCACCGCAACGAAGGGTTTTAGTCTAGAGGGGTGAACGAACCACCGGCGCCTCCCCCACTTGATACGAACGCACTGCGGTCGCAAAACCTCGACCACCTCGACGGGGCCCCGCCATGGCCGTACCAGTTTCGAGGAGGTCGCAAGCGGTACCTGGGGACAGTGCAGCCATGCCCTGTCCCCTGGCTTCCACTGCAGCACGTGCGCGCGCGCGAGTCTGAGGCGCTCATTCGCCTTTTGGCGCATGCGGGAATTGAGCATGGCAGCATCCCGCGCCTCAGTTAGCTTTTGAAGGTTAAATTTAACGTGCTCGTCCAATTTAATTTTACCTAGAGGCGCGGGGATCTGCAGCTGTGCCCGAACAGGTGGGTCATGTTCGCGACCATACATGAGAAAGAAGGGTGAAAATCCCGTGGCAGCATGGGGGGCCAATCGATATGCTGCCAGGACCCCTTGAATTTGCAAGTCCCAATTGGTCTGTGACTCCGAAACCAGGTGCGACAACATAGACGTGATGGTACGATGCAGACGCTCGACCATCCCGTCAGTTTGTGGGTGATAGGGAGAGGTACGAATCTTCTTTGTACCTAGGAGATCACAGACTTGTTTGAGGAGGTTCCCGGAAAAATTTTTACCCTGGTCGGTCAGCAGCCGCTCCGGAGCACCTTTGTCCATGACGTAGCCTTGGACAAAGGCGTCCACGATGGCTGCTGCCGACTGATTTGCCAGGGGCCAGGCCATAGGCCAGCGTGTGAAGTATTCGACCCCTGTTAGCAAATATCTATTGCCCCTAGGGGTGGCGGGAAACGGCCCCAGGATATCCAACGCTACGAGTTCGTTCACCCTGGAGACTGTGATGGACTGCAACGGCGGGTTCGACTCCCGAGCTGGTGGTTTGCGTTGCGCACACAGGGGGCATGCTGCCAGCAGATCCGTGACATCCCGTGTCATGCCCGGCCAAAAAAAAATCCAGCTGGAGCGAGGCGAGGGTCTTTTGGGTACCCAGGTGGAGGAGGCGCTCATGAGCAGCCCACACCACCTTACCCCGTAACCCCGCAGGAACTACCAGCCGGTGACGGTGGGATTTACCGTCCCAATGCATGAGCAAGCCCGCGTGTATTTCCCAATTGTCGGCATCACCCGTCCCACACCCCCTCTCCCTGGCGCGACGACGCAGCGCGAGGAGGGAGGCGTCCTCCATCTGGAGGCGTCCCCACTCAATCACAGGCAACCCAAGCAGGGAATCCCTTCCCTGTTTCCCGATCTCATCGGGGAGCGATGTGTCAACATCGGCGGCGGCCGCCAGGACTGGAACCGTCATGTCCCCAGCTGGCTTGCAACGCCCCGACCCCAGGAGGCATGCGCATTCGGAGGTGGTTGGCATGCGCGACAGAGCGTCCGCATTTGTGTGGCGAATGCCCTTACGATAGGTGGTGTCAAAATCGAAATCCTGGAGGACCTCCAGCCATCGGGACAATTGTCCCGATGGCTGTTGAACCTTCAGGGCGTACTGCAGTGCCGCATGATCCGTACGGACAGTGAAATGCTGACCGTACAGATATGGGCGGTACTGTTGGATGAAGAAAACAATTGCCAACAGTTCTCTACGGGTGACACAATATTTTTGCTCCGCTGGAGACAACACCCGACTGCCGTACGCAACCACCCAGTTCCACGCCATCAACCACCTGGGAAAGCACGCCTCCGATACCTGTGTTGCTCGCGTCGGTGTCGAGCAAAAACGGCCTCGAAAAATCGGGGTAAGTCAAAGGAGGAGCCTTCACCAATGCATCCCGAAGGGAGCAGAAAGCTACTTCCTCATCCCGACCCCAGTGGAACCGAACCCCTTTTGATGTCAAAGCATGTAGGGGTTTGGCAATTGTAGCAAAATTAGCGACGAACCGTCGGTAATATGAAGCGAAGCCAATAAAACTCCTCACCTCCCCCACCGAGGTCGGAATTGGCCAGGAGCTGACACACTGCGTTTTGGCGGGATCGGTAGCAATACCCGAGCGCCCCACGATGTGCCCCAAATAACGCACTGACTCGCGAAACAAATAGCATTTTTGGGGCTTAAATTTCAAATTAGCAGCCCGCATCCTTTGGAAAACCGCCCGCAGCCTCTGGAGATGTTCGTCAAAAGTTACTTCCAAAAACAATTACGTCATCCAAATAAATCAGGCACGATTCCCATTGCAATCCAGCCAAAACCAATTCCATCAACCGCTGGAAGGTTGCCGGCGCTGAGTGTAAGCCCATCGGTAACCGGTTGAATTGGAACAGGCCGTGCGGTGTACGGAAAGCGGTTTTAGGCTTCGAATCATCGTCCAGAGGAAGCTGCCAGAATCCCGAAAGTAAATCTAGTGTGGAGAAGAATCGCGCTCCCGCCAAGGCGTCCAGCGATTCGTCCATCCGTGGGAGCGGGTATGCGTCGGCAACCGAAACCTTATTAAGGCGACGGAAATCTACGCAAAACCGCAACGAGCCATCCTGTTTCTTAACCAGGACAATCGGTGCTCCCCAAGGGCTGGTAGAGGGAGAGATAATGTCGGCGGCTAACATGTCATCGACAGCCGATTTGACATGGTCCTTTTCGGCGGGACTCAACCGAAAAGGATTTGGCGAATAGGCGCGCTGTCACCCGTGTCAATATGGTGACGCAGCAGGTGAGTACAACCCAAATCGTATTTATTCCGACTGAAAACGTCGGAAAATTCCTTTAGCAGTGATCTAAGCCGTTGGCGCTCTAAATTGGACAGGTTCGTCGATCCCGCACAAAGCGCGTCGAGCCACCCTTCATCGCCGTCCGAATGCGGGTGCGTCCGAGCAGCAGTGTCAATGTGGTTCACGGCAGGTTCCTCGCAGGGCACCGGCGTCGCGTGAGCGAGCACAGTCCCTTGGGGAACCACTACTGTCTGCGACCCGACATTGAGGACCGCGATGAAGGGGTCCTCGTCCCCTCTTACGATGGTCTGGGCCGGAATTAAATGAGGCCCATTAACCCCGGCCCTAGACGGCCCCAGCACAACACCCCGATCCCCAACACCCTTAGCGAAGGGCCTACGAAGTTTAAGAGGTACCAGCATTTGTGCCCCCGGCGGCACACGCACTGTTTTTACGACGAACGCCGGTACCGTCGCGAACGCCGTCCGAGTCGCTACAGGGGAAGGCAGGAACGCCATACGTCGCCCCGACGGAAGCTCAATGCATCCTTGGTCGATCAAAATACGAATTGGCATCCTGCCCAAGAAGTCCGTCCCCAGCAGGCACGGAACTGCCAGTGAGGAGGAGACAAAAATCGGCCCCGACAATTTGATGTCCCCGATAGAAATTTGCGCTCGAATCTGTCCCACGATGCCGAGAGAGCCCCCGTTCGCGGCATAGAAAGGGACATTAACCGGTAGCAAAGGACGGCTCTGCACCGGTAGAATATTGTAAATTAGTTCCGAAATAATTGTCGCCGATGCCCCTGTATCGACTATGATGCGTACCTCCACCCCATCAATGTAACCGACCACGGCCGACGATCCCGACGCCGCGGCCACCACGCGATGGGCCAACACGGACCACCGCTCGGGCTCGATTTGAGTCCCCGCAGTGATCCGCGCCGGTCCATCGCAGCGCCCCACCGGCCCCCCGTTCGTTACGGTGCGAGAGTGTGCGACAGGTGGGTGCGTTGGCCAAACATGTGAGGTGCCGCGACTCGCCGGATCATGGTGCTGGAGCTTGGGAGGAGGAAGAGGAGGGCCGGCGTCCTGTCGAGGCGTCGTCCCCCGCTGTCGAGGAGAACGGCACCCCGAGGCGACATGGCCCCGGATGCCGCAGTTGAAGCACCGCGGGAGCGCCGATGGAGACGATGGACGGTCGAAACGCCTCGGGCCGTCCCGACTCGGCCGCGCCCCCGTCGTCTGTTGCCGTCGATGGTCGACGGCATAAAGTTCTTCTGACGGAAGGGTGGCTGCAGCCACCGCACGCCCAGCCGATGCCCTGTTTGCCTTTCGCCGCTGCTGCAGAAGGTTGGCGTGGAGGAGTCGCGCAGCCTGGAGCGAGGTCATTTCTGCATCCCCTTGTGCGATGACGACGATGTCGAGGTCGTCCGCCAAGAGGAGGATCTTCTCCGCGACCATTGCGTCCACGCCGTCGTCGTCCATGCGGGGAAAGGCTGTTTTTGCCAGCGCCAGAAGACTTGTCCGGAAAGCCAGAGGCGACTCTTTTTCACCCCGCCTGCGATCGTAGAACTGCTGACGGCATTCGGCTGAAGGTCCATAGACCCCGGCCAGCAGCTGTAGCGCCATTGGTAGTGTAGCCCGCTTCTCTTTTGGCGCCGACGTGAGTGCGGCGAGCGCGTCCCCATCGAGGAGCGCCGGCAGCGCGCAAAGGGCCTCCTCGTCGGACCACCGCGCCATCTCCTGATGGGCGAGGAAGCGTCGCCGGAAGCCGCCCCAGTCACCCTCCGCACCGATGAATTCCTTCAGCGGGGGCAGTCTTTGGTGAAGCGCAGCGGTCGATGTGGACTCCCGCAGGTTGCTTTCACCTCCCTTTGGCGGTGCCTCGGCGCGACTGGCCGATGGCATCGCCTGTCGCGGCAGCGATGACGCATCCTTCGGCTGCGATGACGCTGCAGCCCCGGCGACGGCGATGTCGGAGCCGATGTCTAAGCTGGCCACGCCCCGAACAGCCGCGGCGTCCATGGCGGGAAATTCAAATTGTGAAGTCGCTGAAATGGCGGGAAAGTGCTCCGGCCGCCGGTTCTCCTCGCCCTGCGGTGGACCACCAGCCCCCAACCGCGTAATGCCTTCCAGTGTGGCGGCAGCGGCATAAAGTAGCTCCGCCAGCCGTTCGTGAGCCAGTCGTAGTGCATCTGGCTGCGGCCCCTCTCCATGCTGACGTCCCGGTGAGAAGGCGCCAGGCTCCGGCTGCACCCCATCTTGTTGCTCTGTCTCGGGCTCGGCGATCTCCGCGGCGTCCTCCTCTTGTGGTACCCTGGTCCGAGCTGTATGGCGCGTTTCCATTTTTACCACTTCTGACGCCAGATGAAGTACCCGTCGAGGACGCTTGACAACGGAGTTGAGGCACACGTATATTTATTTAACAAGTTGCCAGTACAGGACAGCCCTAGAGGGGGTAGCGGCCCCCTCACCCGTATAACTCAGGGAATACCCCTAGCTATCCATAGCCTATCCCCTGAGTCCTCCACTAAGAGCTAGGGGAGGCTGTCTGGCCCGACACTGGTAATCGGGCTCGGTACCCGGAGTCCCAGAGCACTGGCTCTGGTTCACGGGACCACGCCACTGGCTCGAGCCTGATCCCGTGGGGCCCTGATAAGGGCGGCGATCAGGGGGAGTCCAGGGCTCTAGCTACGACGTCTTCCGACTTCTTAGCTTAACTATAACATAACTGACTAAGCCCATATAACGACCCCTTTTTATACCCAACCCTCCTTGAGGGGTGGGGCCCCGGGGGATCGTAACGCCGAACCAGCCCCCCCCCAGGGTGTCTGGCTCGGACGTCGCAGAGGGCATCTCCCTGTGCACACACGTAGCCCCGCCCACTGTGTTTCTTTCCCATAGGCTGCCATGCATAACGGCCCTCTCTCCAACATCCCTACAACAGCATAAGAGAGACGGGGGAGGATGACTGTGCGTGTGCATGCACGCTATTGAGTGGCAAACTTTCACGCGACTGGCAACAAACCAGGACTTGCCAAGTCACGTTTCTGCGAAGACTTGGAGATATCCCACGGGAGCCGACCTCCATAAGAGGATGATCTTGGGGGGGGGGGGGGGGAACCAGTACGGGTGGCAAACTCGCGTCGTAAAGAATTACAAATGATAACCGTGGCAATCTACTGATATCAATTTAATGAAATGAAATGCATCAATGCAGGGATATTACATCAAAGCAAGGACAGGTGGCAACCTCACGTCTTAAAACAAAAATACTGTAAAAATCACACTCGTTTTGAAAATATAGTGGCGTCACTTAAATGAAATTCGATATGACGTCAGCGCGGGGGAGTCGTGACATCGGTTCACGGTGACCTTGGCGTCTTTGTTCACTTTGCTCACTAGACGGGATTCGAAGCCGTGTCCTTCCTGTCCTGTCCCCTCGGCAATGCCGCCTCCACAGGGACAACCAACCTCTACTCTATCCCTAATGAACATCTGTTGCATCACCCAATTCCCTGACCCCCCACCCCTGCCCCCAGCTTGTGCCCGATGTAGTACAGGGACTACCTCTACTTACAAACATTCGACTTGGGAACTTTCAGAGATACGTGCAAACCTGTCCGTATGTCCCGTTACCGCAGTTCAACGATGCGATTGCCCATCACAAGTTGATTTGTGCAGAGATGAAGAGAACAACTGTGCAGACATCTCTTAGTAGGTATTTCAAGAGAATAGAGAGGAAACACGTGCCAAAGGGAATTAGCATCTACATCTGCAGAACGTGAAGAACCAGTGGCATCTACATCTGCAGAACGTGAAGAACCAGTGACATTGCATAGCGTGAAGAATCAGTGGCATCTACATCTGTCGAACGTGAAGAAACAGTGGCTTCTACATCTGCAGAACATGAAGAAATAGTGGCTTCTACATCTGCAGAACGTGAAGAATCGGTGGCATCTGCAGAACGTGAAGAACCAGTGGCATCTACATCTGCAGAGCGTGAAGAACCAGTGGCATCTACATCTGCAGAGCGTGAACAATCAGTGGCATCTGCAGAACGTGAAGAACCAGTGGCATTTACATCTGCAGAACGTGAAGAATCAGTGGCATCTACATCTGCAGAACGTGAAGAACCAGTGGCATTTACATCTGCAGAACGTGAAGAATCAGTGGCATCTACATCTGCAGAACGTGAAGAATCAGTGGCATCTACATCTGCAGAACGTGAAGAATCAGTGGCATCTACATCTACAAAACGTGAAGAACCAGTGTCATCTACATCTGCAGAACGTGAAGAACCAGTGGCATCTACATCTGCAGAGCGTGAAGAACCAGTGGCATCTACATCTGCAGAACGTGAAGAACCAGTGGCTTCTACATCTACAGAACGTGAAGTATCAGTGGCACCTGCAGAATGTGAAGAACCAGTGGCATATACATCTGTAGAACATGAAGAATCAGAGGCAAATAGATCTGCAGAACGTGAAGAACCAGTGGCATCTACAGAACGTGAAGAACCAGTGGCATCTACATCTGTAGAACGTGAAGAATCAGAGGCATCTACATCTGTAGAACGTGAAGAAACAGTAGCATCTACATCTGCAGAACGTGAAGAACCAGTGGCTTCTACATCTGCAGAACATGAAGAACCAGTGGCATCTGCAGATCATGAAAAACCAGTGGCATCTACATCTGCAGAACGTGAAGTATCAGTGGCATCCACAGAACGTGAAGAACCAGTGGCATCTACATATGCAGAACGTGAAGAACCAGAGGCTTCTACATCTGCAGAACATGAAGAACCAGTGGCATATGCAGAACGTGAAGAACCAGTGACATCTACATCTGTACAACGTGAAGAACCAGTGGCATCTACAGAACGTGAAGAACCATTGGCATCTACATCTGTAGAACGTGAAGAATCAGAGGCATCTACATCTGTAGAACGTGAAGAACCAGTGGCATCTACAGAACGTGAAGAACCATTGGCATCTACATCTGTAGAACGTGAAGAATCAGAGACATATACATCTGCAGAACGTGAAGAACCAGTGGCATCTACAGCAGCAGAACGTGAAGAACAAGTGGCATCTACATCTGCAGAACGTGAAGAACCAGTGGCATCTACATCTGCAGAACGTGAAGAACCAGTGGCATCTACAGCAGCAGAACGTGAAGAACAAGTGGCATCTACATCTGCGGAGCGTGAAGAATCAGTGGCATCTACATCTGCAGAACGTGAAGAACCAGTGGCATCTACACCTGTAGAACGTGAAGAACCAGTGGCATCTGCAGAACGTGAAAAACCAGTGGCATCTACATCTGCAAAACGTGAAGTATCAGTGGCATCTACAGAACGTGAAGAACCAGTGGCATCTACATATGCAGAATGTGAAGAATCAGAGACACATACATCTGCAGAACGTGAAGAACCAGTGGCATCTACATCTGTAGAACGTGAAGAACCAGTGGCATCTACATCTGCAGAACGTGAAGAACCAGTGGCATCTACATCTGTAGAATGTGAAGAACCAGTGGCATCTACATCTGCAGAACGTGAAGAACCAGTGGCATCTACACCTGTAGAACGTGAAGAACCAGTGGCATCTACATCTGCAGAACGTGAAGAACCAGTGGGATCTACATCTGTAGAACGTGAAGAACCAATGGCATCTACATCTGCAGAACGTGAAGAACCAGTGGCGTCTACATCTGTAGAACGTGAAGAACCAGTGGCATCTACATCTGCAGAACGTGAAGAACCAGTGGGATCTACATCTGTAGAACGTGAAGAACCAGTGGCATCTACATCTGTAGAACGTGAAGAACCAGTGGCATCTACATCTGTAGAATGTGAAGAACCAGTGGCATCTACAGAATGTGAAGAACCAGTGGCATCTACATCTGCAGAACGTGAAGAACCAGTGGCATCTACATCTGTAGAACGTGAAGAACCAATGGCGTCTACATCTGTAGAACGTGAAGAACCAGTGGCATCTACATCTGTAGAACGTGAAGAACCAGTGTCATCTACATCTGCAGAACGTGAAGAACCAGTGGCATCTACATCTGCAGAACGTGAAGAACCAGTGGCATCTACATCTGCAGAACGTGAAGAACCATTGGCATCTACATCTGTAGAACGTGAAGAACCAGTGGCATCTACATCTGCAGAACGTGAAGAACCAGTGGCATCTACACCTGTAGAACGTGAAGAACCAATGGCGTCTACATCTGTAGAACGTGAAGAACCAGTGGCATCTACATCTGTAGAACGTGAAGAACCAGTGTCATCTACATCTGCAGAACGTGAAGAACCAGTGGCATCTACATCTGTAGAACGTGAAGAACCAGTGGCATCTACATCTGGAGAACGTGAAGAACCAGTGGCATCTACATCTGCAGAACGTGAAGAACCAGTGGCATCTACATCTGCAGAACGTGAAGAACCATTGGCATCTACATCTGTAGAACGTGAAGAACCAGTGGCATCTACATCTGCAGAACGTGAAGAACCAGTGGCATCTACACCTGTAGAACGTGAAGAACCAATGGCGTCTACATCTGTAGAACGTGAAGAACCAGTGGCATCTACATCTGTAGAACGTGAAGAACCAGTGTCATCTACATCTGCAGAACGTGAAGAACCAGTGGCATCTACATCTGTAGAACGTGAAGAACCAGTGGCATCTACATCTGTAGAACGTGAAGAACCAGTGTCATCTACATCTGCAGAACGTGAAGAACCAGTGGCATCTACATCTGTAGAACGTGAAGAACCAGTGGCATCTACATCTGGAGAACGTGAAGAAACCAGTGGCATCTACATCTGGAGAACGTGAAGAACCAGTGTCATCTACATCTGCAGAACGTGAAGAACCAGTGGCATCTACATCTGCAGAACGTGAAGAACCAGTGGCATCTACATCTGGAGAACGTGAAGAACCAGTGGCATCTACATCTGTAGAACGTGAAGAACCAGTGGCATCTACATCTGCAGAACGTGAAGAACCAGTGGCATCTACATCTACAGAACGTGAAGAACCAGTGGCATCTACATCTGCAGAACGTGAAGAACCAGTGGCATCTACATCTACAGAACGTGAAGAACCAGTGGCATCTACAGCTCTCTCCCTCCCTGCCCTTTTGTCTCTCCCCCTTTCTGCCCCCACCCGTCTCTCTCCCTCCCTGCCCCCCTCTCCCTCCCTGCCCCCCTCTCTCTCCCCCTCTCTGCCCCCTCTCTGCCCCCCGTCTCTCCCCCTCTCTGCCCCCCTCTCCCTCTCTGCCCCCCTATCTCTCCCCCTCTCTGCCCCCCCATCTCTCCCCCTCTCTGCCCCCCCGTCTCTCTCCCTCCCTGTCCCCCTCTCTCTCCCCCTCTCTGCCCCCCCGTCTCTCTCCCTCCCTGCCCCCCTCTCCCTCTCTGCCCCCCCATCTCTCCCCCTCTCTGTCCCCCCATCTCTCTCTCTCTCTCTCTGCCCCCCCATCTCCCTCCCTCCCTGCCTCCCCGTCTCTCTCCCTCCTTCCCAACTGAATCCCCCTAACCTCTCGCTTATAAGTCGACGAAGGCTCGGCGCCCTCTGATGTCTCTCTCTCTCTTCCTGTCTTCCCCTGGCCTCCCCTTCTCTTTGCCGATCTCTCGCGACGTCTCTGCCCCTCCCCTCATCTCGCCCCGTCTCTCTCGCTCCGTCCGAACCGGACCCCCCTAGCCTCTGCCTCAAGAACCGTTGAATGAAATTCCTCTGATGGTTGTCTCTCTCTCTCTCTTGCCGTGCTCCCCTCGCCGCCTCGTCTCTGCGTCTCTCGCTCGCCGCGTCTCTGGCCCTCGACTCTTGCTGCGCCGTCTCTCTCTCCCCTCTTCCCCTCCCGCTTCCCGACTCCGCCCCAGTTCTGTGCCCCTCAGGCCGAGCTCCTGTCCCTCGCTGACGTTCATCTGCCCCCCCCCCTTCGCTGCCCTCCCTCAGACCTCCCGCGGCCCATCCCTTGGCCCCCTCTCGCCTCGCTCCCGCACTTCTTCATGGAAGCTCTTCGTGGGCCGCGTCTCCTCCGGGCGCCGTTCGGCCCTCCTGCACGCACCTCCTGCACGCACCTCCTGCCACGCACCTCCTGCACGCACCTCCTGCACGCACCTCCTGCACGCAACCTCCTGCACCGCACCTCCTGCAAGCACCTCCTGCACGCACCTCCTGCACGCACCTTGTGCACCGCCACTGCCAAAGACAAAGATCCCCTGTATAGCCTCTAACAGACTGTCGGGGGCAAGTGCTGTTAGCGAGTAGCAGCACTTATCAAGGCCGGCACTGTGGCACACGGGGGGGGGGGGGGGGGTGGGTGACCAGAACCAGGCCCGGCCCCCTTTGTCTCCCTAGTGGTGATGTTTACACATCGCACAAGGGACAACTTTTAGGGCCGAGTTGACCTCGGGGAGGCCCACGACCGGTTCAGATAATCATCAACTGTTTTTGGCCGTGAGCAGGAATCCAACTCGGGTCCCTGCAGAGTTCGATTGAGTTTGCAAACGAAAACTAAAATGTGTGGCACTAACGAGCAATCAGTGATGACAATTCCTGCTGAACGCGCAGAAGACTTGGCCCAGATTCCAAGAACACAGGATGAGATGTTACTATCCTTTGTGCAAGCACTTCCAAGAGTTCATGAACAGTGAGCCTGGTGAAATTTGGGGAGCGCATCGTCAGTAGTGAACCTTTGGTTCCTAGGGTGTTTCGGCCTTTCATACTATACACCCTCCCCAAAGGTGGCCAGCGACAGGGTGATCAATCCTGCGCTTGCGTCCCATTCCCAATTAGTCATAGGAGTTGCCTTGTTGTTGATAGCCAACATCCCATGGGACTATGCATGGCAGGGGCGTCCTCCTCCCTGAGTCAAGCATTGTTGACTGCATACCTCCTGGCCCTCTCATTTCGGGGCCCAGCTGGGGTCTTTCCTCTTCATCCAGAGCCACTGACTGCTGCCTTCTGCCGCCTCCGATACAGCTCTGATTGCCGAACGCTGGCTCTGGCCCTTAATTCCCAGGTCTCTAAGCAGTCTGGTTGTAGATGTTGCCACAAAACCTCTGCAGCCCACCTCCACTGGTCGGACTTCTGTGTTCCAGCCATGATGCCGTGCTTCGGCAGCTAGATCGGCATAGCGCAGATGTTTTCGCTCATAAGCCTCATCTACTGAGTCCTCCTAGGGTACTGTGAGCTCAATGATGAAGACCTTCTTGAGTGAACGGGACCAGAGCACCATGTCAGGACTTAGGGTGGTGGTTGCGATCTCCGGAGGAAACACAAGTTGCCGGCCAATGTCAGCTAGCATTTTCCAGTCGCGGGCCAAGCGCAGCTGGTCTCGCTCTAATGGTGTAGAGCCGCTCTTCGGTGGTTTAGCCCCTTTCCGGACAAAGGTCGTCCGTAAGGGGTGTGATGCTGCTGGGGGTGGTAGGGAGTTGGTGGCAGCTCGCTTGTCCTCCACAGCGGACGCAAGGTTTTTAAGGACTTGGTTGTGACGCCAAGTGTAGCGTCCTTGGGTGAGGCTTGTTTTACACCCTGTGAGAATGTGCCTGAGGTTGGCTGGCATGGAACAGAGGACACAGTCCGGATCTTCACCATACCATTGGTGAAGATTAACTGGTGTTGGAAGGATGTCATATGTTGCTCTGATGGAAAAAGCTCAACCGCCTCGCTTCCATGGCCCACAGCTCCTTCCAGCTGATCTTCCTCTTCTCCACACTGTCCCATCGAGTCCACTGTCCCTGTTTGGCAAGAGAGACTGCCTTGGCCCACCTTGCAGCCTCCTCCTGATGGCGTACTTCCTGCACTACCATCTTCCGCCGCTCTGGTGCAGTGGCCTTACTCCAAGCAGCACGGCTAGTTAGCCCAAGGCCTCCTCTCCCTTGCTGAACATGACCCACAATGTCAGCATGTCTGAGGGCTGCTGTTGCCTCCTGGACTGCTTTTCCTGGCCTCCATTTGCGCCCAGTTGCCAAGGTCGGCGCGTTGTTGCTCACCACTGGGTCTCGAGATTCACTCAGTGTCATCTGGAGCCTGGTTTTTGCACACTTGAATTCCTCGGTTAGACTGGTGAGGGGCAGCTTGAGGACACCATCTCCATAGAGGCCTATGGTGGTAAGGCATCGTGGAACTCCGAGCCACTTCTTTAAGTAGCCTGTGACTCCTCTTTCCATCTTCTCCACTGTTGAGATTGGAACCTCATACACTGCTAGGGGCCACAACACCCGGGGTAGGAGACCAAACTGCAGACACCAGCCTTTAACTTTCCAGGTAGCTGGGTGTTGTCGATGGACTGTAGGCTACTACTAATGTCTTTGCGCAGCTGTTACACCTGGTCTTTGTCCTTCAGGCTTGCATCATACCACCTTCCAAGGCTTTTTACCGGCTGCTCAGACACTGTTGGGATTTGGTCATCTCCGATGAAGAAGTTCAGGTCACAGAGCAGAGCCACGCCCATCAGCATCGAACTCTGCCCCCCGTTGTAAACAAACTAGTTGAACACGACCAGTATTATGCATTCATGTTGCTGGGTGAGATCGCGTTATTATAAATGTGTCGCAACCCTCCACCACCACCACCCGACACGGACAATCAGTAAGACAAATGCAACTGCTCGACTGTAGGGGCGACCGTGTGGATTTTGCGCGACTTGTAATGAAACGTTTCCGAGAACACCAATGTTGTTGTTGTTGTTGTTTGACTGCTGTTAGACGACTCATTTTAGCTGAAGCGAAAATCCACGAGTTATTGATTTACGTCACAATCTGAGGTTTGCAGTTAATCCACAAATGTGATCGAGTCTACTGTATCATTCAGTCACTTTCCCCATCACAACCAACACATCCGTAATGCAACGTAACTGCTGCATTCTAACGGCATTCTAAGTGGATTAAATAACAATGCACTGAATGACCATTCATTATTAATATCTTGAGCTAACACCAAAACACACTTGACGCACATTCAACAATCTAACAACAACAATTCTACATTGTGTGCCTGTGTTCAAACTCACCGCCACCACCAAACCACCAGAATCACCAAATGGAAATCCCAACGAAGGGAACGGCACAGAAGTCCGTCCTGCAACGAGAAACACAAACACCACCCCGCCAACATTGCAACACACAGACGCTGGTTACTGGCAGCCCATCTTGGAATGAATGGTGCACGTGTGCTGGAGCTGCTGCTGCTGCTGCTGCACCTGCTGGGAGTTGATGCTGCTGATGATGCTGCTACTGCACCTGCTGGGAGTGCTGCTGCTGCTGCTGAAGGAGAGACGTCGCTGCACCGTCGAAAGAGGCTCCTGCACAACTTGCTGAACCCGCTCCCTGTTGAGCTACTGCACTATTGAAGCAGACAACAAATCGATTACGAATCAAATCGGCTAACCCTCTATATATATATCATTGGTTCTTTCGGTAAAGTCACGTAAATAGAAAATAATAATAAAATATTGAACAAGTAAACCAGTAAAAACAAAGTTTTTCACTATAAATCCTTTATATGCGTGGCAGCGAACTTAATATAAAGGATTTAAAAATATATTCGCCTATGGAGGACGCGGGATCGATCCCGCGACCTTTGGCATGCGAAGCAAGTGCGCTACCAACTGCGCTACTCCGCCACGGCCCGTGGAGGGTTACGCTCTGGGCTCTTATACTGTAACGTTCAGCCAAAGCGATGAATGATTTATATTTGAATATATGTAAAATACATTTCTTTGCCTAAAAGTGTAAAATTTTGGGAATTTTTTTCACGAACATTAATTGTCTGGCACAACGAGTCTGTGTGGAAAATGTCAGCTCGATTGGATCACGGGAAGTGGGTTAAAAAACGACCGAAAGATTTGCACGGTCGTAAGCAAGCAAGCAAGCACGCAAGCAAGCAAGCAAGCATGCGAACTTAATATAAAGGATTTAAAAAATGGGGGGTTTTTCTTTTATTATTTTCCATTTTTTATTTACTATTTTTTTATTTTTACCAAAAGAACCAAGAATATGAATTCCTGCAGTCACGAAAGTTTAAAGTCAAAATTGATCCGCTAACCCGTCAAGGCAAGTGATCTGTTAATCAATTGGTGCTATAACCGTACCGGCTTCAAGTAGGCCTCGGCAAGGTAAGGTAATTTTCTCTTTTTACCAGGTAAAAGGGTTAAAGGGTAAATATATCTCGGAAGAATTACCTGGTAAGGTAAAGGAAGCGCGACGTATTACCGGTAAATACGGTGCCTTGTTTACCGCTAGAAGCTCCGTGGCGCAGTCCATGGCCTACATTTAACAAGTAATATTAAAACAACTTGATTAAAAACGCGCTTTTATGAAATGTACTCGTAATAGCAGAACTCCACGACTCCAGGAAGTGGCTCCGAAGCTTGCCACGACGTCAGGGGCCGTGGTGACTTACAGCCAACGTCAGGTGAGCGTGGACAATTAGACCCAAGCGAAACATAACATCTACAAAATAATTTATGATAGAATATCGTGTTGTCATCAGTATGACACAAGTATACCAAGTTTGCAGTCGATACCACATTGGGGAGTGGGTTACAATTTAGTTACAAGATTTGAGGATACGACAACGACTACGACGACGACAACAACAACAACAATGACAACAACGACAAGCGTGTAAAATTGGAATAATCGAGAGTATTCTATATGAATAAAGCGCTCTACCTTATAGCATTTACCGTTATAAACCCTGTTGATGTGTGTAGTTCCCTAGTAATTACCCTGTAATCGGGTCATTTGCATGGGGTAAGGGTAAAAGGTAGGGTAAAGGTAGGCTCGTTGCTTTTTAACCTTTTACCTTACCTGCTAAAGGGTAAGGTAGGGTAGGAGTGATTGTATTGTGGAAAGGTAAAAGGTAGGGTAAAGGTAGGCTCGTTGTTTTTACCTTTTAACTTTACCTTACCTTGCCGAGGCCTACCACCATCACCACCATCATCACCACCATCATCACCATCACCATCTCACCACCATCTCACCATCACCATCAATCACCACCATCACCACCATCATCATCACCACATCACCACCATCACCAATCATCACCACCATCATCACACCATCACACCACCATCATCCCACCATAAAAAATATTCCACATATAATTTGACAGTCGGGACAAGTGATGTTGGCAAATAGCCGCAAACATCATCATCATCACCATCACAATGAAAAACATTCCCATAAAGCATTTGACAGACAGTTGGGCAAGTGCTGGTAAACGAGTAGCTGCACCACACACCATCACCACACCACCACCATCACCACCCTCACCTATGATCATCATCATCAGGTCTCCACTCTGCTGATGGTGATGTTGGTAATGATGGCGATGGTAACGTTGATCGTGATGTTGATGATATTGATTGCAAGTTGATGTTTTTGGTGATGTTGATGATGGCGGTGGCGGTGGTGGTGATGGTGGTGATGGTTTTACCATGTGGGTGATGTATCATAGACACGCGGAGAAACACAGAGAGAGACAGAGAGACAGACACACACACAGAGAGAGACACGCGGAGAAACACAGAGAGAGACACACAGAGAGAGAGACACGCGGAGAACCACAGAGAGAGACAGAGAGAGACACACAGAGACACACACACACAGAGAGACACAGAGAGACACACACAGACACAGAGAGAGACACGCGGAGAAACACAGAGAGAGACAGAGAGAGACACACAGAGACACATATAGACACATAGAGACACATATAGACACAGAGAGACACACAGAGCCACAGAGAGACAGAGAGACACACACAGAACCACAGAGAGACACAGAGAGACACAGAGAGAGAGACGCAGAGAGACGCAGAGACACACACACAGACACAGAGAGACACACAGAGAGACGCGGTGAGACGCAGAGAGACACAGAGAAAGACGCAGAGAGACGCAGAGAGACACGGAGAGACACACACAGACACAGAGAGACACGGTGAGACGCAGAGAGACACAGAAAAACGCAGAGAGACACAGAGAGACACAGAGAGAGACACAGACACAGAGACACAGAGAGAGACACACACAGACACAGAGAGACACGAGAGACACACAGAAAGACACACACACTAACACAACAACAACCGCCATTCGCCACTAAGTGGCGGTGACGTCACCACGACGCTTGTGCCAGGCCATGTGCACCTTGAGGCCACGTGAAGTGTCGAACGCCCGCTGGCAGGAGGTCACGGGGCAGACCCAGCAGGTGCCACGGGTCGACTGACCGAGATGACTGGTTGATGCACCACCTGTGCCCCATACTGTACCAACTTGCTGTGCTTTAGCCACCCGGCGCTCTGCTCGTTGTTGTGAGCGTCGCTCCTCCGCCCTCCGTTGTTGTTGGAGGGCGACTGCCTCCAACTGCCCAGTAGCGTCCTTCACGAGCCTCCTCCACTGAGGCCGATCTTGACACCGCTGGTGCCAGTCATCGGCAAGTCCACTCAGCTCCACGTCCTCCTGTACCACAGCACTCCATCTCTTCTCCAGCCCGTGCTGCGCCCGTTTAGCCCCCTCGATTTGGCCGAACAAAAGCTGTTAAGGCATGCGGTAGCTGGGCATGTGGGCTACATGCCCCAGCCACCGCAGCTTTGCCGGCCGGAGGAGCTCACTGATGGGACTTTGCCCAGATCTTTCAAGGATTTGTGAGCTCCTCACACAATCCAGCCTGGTTAAACCCAGGATGGATCGTAGGCAGGCCAGCCTAAATGTTTCCAACCGGCGAAGCGTAGAGAAGGGAGGGAATGACCGTGGCCGAGAAGACCTGAAGCTTCGTGCGGAGCGACAGACCAGGTAGCTTCCACACAGCGTTACGCAACCGATGAAAAGATATTGCCGCTCGACTGATTCGGAGTGAGCCCTCTGCTGTTAAACTGGAGCCGGTCATAAGCACACTGCCCAGGTATGGGAAACTCTCCACAACTGCCCCATCACCGGTTGGGAGTTGTGGGGGTGGAGTGTCCGATGGTACAAAATACCCAGGCAGGTGCTTAGTTTTGGTGGGGCTGATGGTAAGGCCCCACCTCTTAGTGGCACGCTCCAGTCTCAGCAGCAGCGTCTCCAACTCCTCTTCTGAATGAGCAGCTATTACCAAATCATCGGCATACATAACGTGGTTGACCAATAGGGAGCCATCCCTTGATCGCACCCGGGCGTCGATCAGCCTCCCATTATATATATGTAGTGGTGTTAACTGCTCGCTGTTCGCAAACTGAGAGAGCGGATCGTAAACAAGGTTTTCCCGCTCAATCAAACGGTCAGGGTCAAATGGGGTGAGGTAGGATCCAAACGCCAGATTGGGAAGGACCAATCGGAGGGTTCCACAAGGTGGCCGGGGATTGGACAACCCGGCCACGAACAGGTATAAAAGCCAGAGCGCTGAGAGCTCTTCGTGAGTTCTGCCACACGAAGACCCAAGTCGGCCGAAGACAGCTAGGACCCTGGACCAAGCCTTCCAGCCCTTGTCAGGGCTGGGGCTCAGTGTCACCAGTGGTCAGGGGAGATAGGTCCTGGATAGGACCCTGGCTCCCAGCCTTCCCGCCCTTGTGAGGGCGAAGGTCTCGAGCGACCAGAGGTCGGGGACCCGCCGGGCCAGCGGCGGGTCAGTGTGCCTCCCCTAGGTCCCAGCCGGAGGACGCTAGGCTAGCGGGAAGATTAGATAGACGGCAAGTCCGAAGGCTGTACCTTCGTAGAATAGGAGCGAGGAGTGAGTGCGAGCTGTGCAGGGTCAGGAGACTGTGTGTCAAGATAATAAACAGTGTGTGCCATAAAGAAGTTTAGAAGTCCGTCCTTTACAACACTACATCTGTACCAGATGGAAATTCCCCCGGTACAGACACTCACTCACCTACACATACACAGACAGACACTCACTCACCCCCACAGACAGACACTCCTCACTCACCTACACACCACACACAGACAGACACTCACTCACTCACCTACACACACACACACAGACAGACACTCACTTACTCTCCTACACACACACAGACAGACACTCACTCACTCACCTACACAAACACACAGACAGACACTCACTCACTCACCTACACACACACACAGACAGACACTCACTCACTCACCTACACACACACACAGACAGACACTCACTCACTCACCTACACACACACAGACAGACACTCACTCACCTACACACACACAGACAGACACTCACTCACCTACACACACACACACAGACAGACACTCACTCACCTACACACACACACACAGACAGACACTCACTCACCTACACACACACACAGACAGACACTCACTCACCTACACACACACAACAGACACTCACTCACCTACACACACACACACACAGACAGACACTCACTCACCTACACACACACACACAGACAGACACTCACTCACCTACACACACACAGACAGACACTCACTCACCTACACACACACACAGACAGACACTCACTCACCTACACACACACAGACAGACAGACAGACCTCACCTACACACACACAGACAGACAGACAGACACTCACCTACACACACAGACAGACAGACACCCACCCACCTACACACACAGACAGACAGACACCCACCTACACACACACACAGACAGACACACCCACCTACACACACACACACACAGACAGACACCCACCTACACACACACAGACAGACACTCACTCACCTACACACACACACACAGACAGATACTCACTCACCTACACACACAGACAGACACTCACTCACCTACACACACACACACAGACAGACACTCACTCACCTACACACAACACACACAGACGGACACTCACTCACCTACACACACACACACAGACAGACACTCACTCACCTACACACACACACACAGACAGACACTCACTCACCTACACACCACAGACAGACAGACAGACACTCACCTACACCACACAGACAGACAGACAGACACTCACCTACACACAGACAGACAGACACCCACCCACCTACACACACAGACAGACAGACACCCACCTACACACACACAGACAGACAGACACCCACCTACACACACACACACAGACAGACACCCCCTACACACACACAGACAGACACTCACTCACCTACACACACACACACAGACAGATACTCACTCACCTACACACACACACAGACAGACACTCACTCACCTACACACACACACACACTCACTCACCTACACACACACACACAGACAGACACTCACTCACCTACACACACACAGACAGACAGACTCACCTACACACAACAGACAGACAGACACTCACCTACACACACAGACAGACAGACACCCACCCACCTACACACACAGACAGACAGACACCCACCTACACACACACAGACAGACAGACACCACCTACACACACACAGATAGACAGACACCCACCTACACACACACACACAGACAGACACCCACCTACACACACAGACAGACACTCACTCACCTACACACACACACAGACAGATACTCACTCACCTACACACACCACACAGACAGACACTCACTCACCTACACACACAGACAGACACTCACTCACCTACACACACACACACAGACGGACACTCACTCACCTACACACACCACAACAGACACTCACTCACCTACACACACACACACAGACAGACACTCACTCACCTACACACACACACACAGACAGACACTCACTCACCTACACACAGACAGACAGACAGACACTCACCTACACACACACAGACAGACAGACAGACACTCACCTACACACACACACAGACAGACAGACACCCACCCACCTACACACACAGACAGACAGACACCCCCTACACCACACACACAGACACCCACCTACACACACACACAGACACCCACCTACACACAGACAGACAGACACCCACCTACACACACACAGACAGACAGACAGACACCCACCTACACACCACACCACACAGACAGACAGACACCCACCTACACACACCACACACAGACAGACACCCACCTACACACCCACAGACAGACAGACACCCACCTACACACACAGACAGACAGACACCCACCTATACACACACAGACAGACACCCACCTACACACACAGACAGACAGACACCCACCTACACACACACAGACAGACAGACACCCCTACACACACACAGACAGACAGACACCCACCTACACACACACACAGACAGACAGACAGACAGACACCTACACACACACACACAGACAGACAGACACCCACCTACACACACACACACAGACAGACAGACACCCACCTACACACACAGACAGACAGACACCCACCTACACACACACACAGACAGACAGACACCCACCTACACACAACACAGACACCCACCTACACACACACAGACAGACAGACACCCACCTACACACACACACAGACAGACACGACCTACACACACTCACCCACACACACACTGACCTACACACACACACGACGACACACAGACAGACACTCACCTACACACACACTCACCTACAAAGATCCCCCGTAAAGCCTTAATAGACTATAGGGGCATGTGTTTTAGCGAGCACCTAAGAAGGCCGGAAAGGTACACGAGGGTGGGTG
>NW_026891055.1:0-36528 GCF_015708825.2 Lethenteron reissneri
TAAGCGCGCAAGCAAGCAAGCAAGTGAACTTAATAAAAATGATTTAATAAACAAAACTAAATCACGACGTTTCGATTGCAACACAATCATCATCATCAGGTGGGAAAACCACAGCGAGAACATTGTTTTGCTACCTACGTGACTTTACCAAAAGAACCAAAGAGTACGGATCGCTGCAGTGACGTCAACGTCAACTCCAGATCGCTGACAACCAAATCGTCCGTCGTGCCAGGCCGCCATGTTGGCCGGGTGGGTGGGCAGCACGCGCCACGGGCGGACAGAGCCCTGATTGGCTGAGGGCCGCGCGTGCGTCACGCCTCCCTCCCATTGGCTGCTGCTGCTGCTGGTCAACTCACCCGCCCACGTGGTCAGCACGTGACCTCAGAAACAGCTGCGACGTTCGTTTCAACGCCCCAGGCCTCTCCTCTCTCTCACCTCTCTCTCGTTTGCCTCCCTTACGACGCTTTGCTCGACATTGTTTGTGTTGCTCTACACCAACTGCTGCTGCTGCAGGTTCGACGGCGGCTGGTGAATCCCGTAGCGGGTACGTGGCCAAACACAATCTCCCTCCTCCCTGTGCGACTCAGCGCTCACGCTCTTGACAGACAACTTGATCTCGTCCACATGTCTTAGCCACTCGGCGTTGTTGGATATGGACATGATGAGTGATATTACTAACTTTTTTAAAACACACGCTTTAATGAAATGTACCCTGCTGTTTGTAGATTTGAAGCTTTCGTGACTGCAATGATTCATATTCTTAGGTTTTTCGGTAAAGTCACGTAGAAGGGAAATAATTAAATAAAGTAAACATAATAAAATATATATATCTTTAATGTTTCATTTTTATTATTTATTATTTTTATATAATATAAAAATATTTTTTTTCATGTTTTACTTTTATTCTTTTATTATTTCATTATAATATAATAGAATATATTTTTAATGTTTTATTTTTATTAGTTTATTAATTTTCTTCTACTACGTCACTTTACCCAAAGAACCAAGAAGATGAACCCTACTATTTCTAGATTTGAAGCTTTCTTGACTGCAAGGATTCATATTCTTAGGTTTTTTTGCTAAAGTCACGTAGGTAAAAAAATGTAATTAATAAAAGTAAAATAAAAATAAAAAAAATCACGACGTTTCGGAGGCAACACAAGCTTCCGTCTTCAGGTGGAACCGTCACAGCCCGCTTACTGTATCAAGTAACTTATTTTTTTAAAATAAATTTTAATGTTTTACCTACGTGACTTTACTGAAAAAACCTATGTACCGTACGAGTAATGGAAGAACTCCAGCAAGTGACCCCGAGGCTTGCCGTGACACTATACACTACTACACGATACACTACACTATACAACTATACACCACACTGTTCACTACTATACACTTACACTATACACTACTATACACTACATTATACACTACACTATACACTACACTATACACTACACACTACACGATACACTACACTATACACTACTATACACTACTGTTCACTACTATACACTTACACTATACACTGCTACACGATACACTACACTATACACTACTATACACTACTATACACTATACACTACACTATACACTACTATACACTACACTATACACTACTATACACTACACTGTTCACTACTATACACTTACACTATACACTGCTACACGATACACTACCTATACACTACTATACACTACACTATACACTACACGATACACTACTATACACTACACTGTTCACTACTATACACTTACACTATACACTGCTACACATATACACTACTATCACTACTATACTACACTATACACTACTATACACTACACTGTTCACTACTATACACTTACACTATACACTACTGCACGATACACTTACACTATACACTGCTACACGATACACTACACTATACACTACTATACACTATACACTACACTATACACTACTATGCACTACACTATACACTACTATACATTACACGAAACACTACTATACACTACACTATACACTACTATACACTACACATTATACACTTACACTATACACTACTACACGATACACTACACTATACACTACTATACACTACACTATACACTACTACACTACACTATACACTACTATACACTACACTATTCACTACTATACACTTACACTATACACTGCCTGGTACACAAAGTCCAGGCCAGAAAAAAAACATGTTTGTAGTTGGTGGTTGACCAGTGTTATAAACACTTGATGGTTGTGTCCAGCAACGAGACGGCTTGCACTAAAGTATGTAAAACACTTCGCCGCATTTCACCGTGGCACTCTTATTCACTGATGGCCGTCGAGCGCGTCACCCTCAAGCACACTCGACAAGGCCAAGAGTTACATCTGCCTTCATATATCAGGGCTCAAAAATCTAGTGATTGTGTGTGTTCAACATGTTTAGGCGTACTCTTCCCGACATGCAACAAACTGGAAATTTGCCATGTGGGTACGTTCCAAACTTGATCACCATGCACAAATTATAACAAGTATAACACCGTATAAAAACAAAGTTTTTCACTCTAAATCCTTTATATGCGTGGCGGCTAGAGTCCTCTCGTCCTCTGGCTTGAGATGGCTGCCACCTATGGGTCAGATGATTGTGTGCCAGTATTAAGCAATTGGTAATTAAATATTTAATTTGTTTTCCCTAAACAGTGTAAAATTTTGGAAAAAATTTTCACGAACATTAATTGTCTCGCACAACGAGTCTGTGTGCAAAATGTCAGCTCGATTGGATCACGGGAAGTGGGTTTAAAAACGACCGAAAGATTTGCACGGTCGTAAGCAAGCACGCAAGCAAGCGAACTTAATATAAAGGATTTAAAAATACACTTTTGGGGGGGGGGGGGGGGGAGCTCAATAATGCAGTTATTATTTGCACGGCAAGTGAGTTGTGATGTCAAATCCGCGCACGTGGAAGCGTAACGCAATGTAGTGTAGCGGGTAGCGCTACGCCGCGCTACGAAACCGGCGACCCGAGTTCGATTCCCGCTCACGGCCACCGCCGGTGACGATTATTTTAACCGCTCCTGAGCCTCCCCTAGGTCGACTCACGCCTCAAACGAGTAACTGGCGTGGTGTGTGAACATCGCCAGTGGGGGGACAAAGGTGGCCGGGCGTGGTTCATCCAAGCCCCCAGGCGAAACCGGGTAGTGAAGCTAGTCTCGCTATTGATATGCATCGTCATTTTTCCATTTTCCGGTCACAATTTCATTTACACAACTGAAAATATCCGAATAAAAAAAATCACAACGAACAGTTCTTCCCCCCCATCACCTGCTTCCCCACGTCGTCGTTTTCAAATCCTGATATTAAGTTCACTTGCTTGCTTAGGAACCGTGCAAATCTTTCGGTCGTTTTTTAACCCACTTCCGTGATCCAATCGAGATGACATTTTGCACACAGACTCGTTGTGCGTGACAATTAATGTTCGTGAAATTTTTTTCCAAAAAATTTTGTTTTTACGGGTTATACTTGTTATCAAGCGTTGCCTTATTCCTGCTCGACCCTCTCCCCCCTTCGTCTCCCCGCAATTCCGACTCCTCGGCCGGCGCCGTCCACGCACGCAGCTCGTGCCCCGGCTCGCCCCGACCCGGACAAATGGATCCTCTCGGCGCCGCCCTCGTCTGCCTGTGCTGCGCCGTCACCCGCCGCCAGCCTCCGCCCGCCGCTCGCCGCCGGCGCCCCCGCGCTACTCGGTCCGCGAAGAGGAGCCGCCGGGGACGCTGGTGGGGAACCTGGCCCGCGACCTGGGCCTCACCGCCGAGCAATTCCGCGCTCGCCGATTCCAAGCGCTGCGGGGCACCAACGGCTCCGACTACCTCGCCGTGAGCGCCGACGTCGGCGATGTGCGGGTGAGCCGGCGCTCGACCGCGAGGCCGCGTGCCGCCGGGCGAGCGCCGCCGGCTCGGGCTGCTCCCTGCGCTCGGCGCCGTCCTGGAGCGGCCCGCCGAGTTGGTGCGCGTCGTCGTCGACGTGCTGGAACGGCAACGATCACGCGCCGCGCTTTCCCGGCCGAGAGCCGCCCTCACTCGAGGTCGCCGGGAAGCGCCGCGGTCGGCCACGCGCTTCGCGCTGGACGGCGCCCGCGACCCCGACGCCGGCGCCAACGCGCTGCGGGCTACGCGATGGAGCCCGACGACGGCGCCTTCGCCCTGGAGACGCGCGACGGCGGCGGCGGCGCTTTGTTGCCCGTGCTGGTGGTGCGCCGCGCCCTGGACCGCGAGCGCCGGGCCGCGCACGAGTACGTGCTCACCGCGCTGGACGGGGGCCGCCCGCCGCTCAGCGGCACGGTCCTGCTCACCGTGCGCCTCCTCGACGCCAACGACAACGCGCCCGCTCTTCGAGCGGGCCCGTGTACCGGGCGCTGGTGCCCGAGGACGCGCCGGCGGGCACGCTGGTCGCAGCGGCTCCACGCGTGGGACCCGGACGATGGCGCCCAACGGGGAGGTGGAGTACGCGGCGATGCTGGGGGCGCGCGAGACGGCGCGCGACCTCTTCGCGGTGGACTCGCGCTCGGGCCTAGTCACCCTCGTGGGGGCCCTGGACCACGAGAGGCCGACTCCCACGAGATGCACGTGCGGGCGCGCGACCGTGGGACCCGACTCCGTCCCGCTTACGCCAACGGTGCTGGGGCGCGTCCTGGACGTGAACGACAACGCGCCCGTCGTGCGGCTGCTTCGGACCCGACCGGCGACTCCGCGGCCGCCGTCGTCGGCGTGTCCCGGGGGGCGTCGCCCGGCCACGTCGTGGCCTTCGTCCGCATCCGGGACCGAGACTCGGGCGCCAACGGGCGCGTGACCTGCACGCTCGAGGGCGCGTCGGCCGCGGGGCCCGGCGCGGCGCCGCCGTTCGCGCTCCGCGCCTGGGACGGGGGCGAGGTGTACGCGCTGGCAACGGCGACGCGGCTGGACCGCGGGGCGACCGCCGCCGCCGAGTACAACCTGACGGTGGTGGCGCGGGACGACGGAGCGCCGCCGCTCGTGTCGGTCAAGACGTTCACGGTGCGCGTTCACGGACACGCGCCCCGAGGGCCGGCTCCCGATGACGACGGCGGGGACGACGACGGGGACGGGGACGATGCCTTCGCGACGCCGTCGTCATGGACGCGCGCCCCGAGGGCCGGCTCCCGGACGACAGCGACGGGGACGACGGCGACGACGGCGACGACGGCGACGGCGCCTTCGCGACGCCGTTCGTCGCGGTCGTGGCGCTGGCCGCGGCGTCGTGCGTCCTGAACGTGGCCGCGGTGGCGGTGGTGCTGCGCTGCAAGCGGGAGAACAAGGAGCTACGCACCTACCACTGCGGCGCGGCCGCCCGGCGGGCCAGGACGCCGGCGCGTGACGAGCCGGGGGCGGCTGCCCGCTCCGGCGGCGAGGCAGCATCCGCCACCGCGCCCAACGTCTACGAGGACAAGTCCTTCCTGCCCTCGGAGGCGGCGGGCGCGGCAACGCCGGCGCTTGGCAAGCCCCCGCGTCGCCACCCTCTGCGCCGTGTGCCTGCCGGCACGACCTCACACAGGTAGGTGACGCGCCGACGCGAGACGGCCCCCTTTTGAAAATGACCGCACGGGCCCGGGGAGGCCCGCCAAGCACTCCCCGCTGAACTTTCACTGCCGCGGCAATAACTTAAGAAATCTTGAGAATCAATCATCCGTCACGAATCGTCATCCGCCCCCCTACGCACAATGCAGCTGTGCGCGGGGGGGAGGGGGGAATGACGTGTTTTTTTTCCACGCATATCTCCGTAGACTGTCCGCGAAATTAAATTGCAATCAAGTATAAAATATAGGCGCATTGTGTACGGTCGATTGAGTTTGCCGAAATTTCATCTGCATGCATTTTACTCCGGTTATCAATTATAATGTAAAGCAACTGATTTAAAGCTTTCGTGACTGCAGGGATTCATCTTCTTGGTTCTTTCGCTAAAGTCACGTAGAAGGGAAATAATAAAATAATATTATGTTTTTAGTTTTTATTATTTTATTACTTCCCTTCTACGTGACTTTACCGAAAGAACCAAGAAGATAAAGCAACTGAATCGGAGAGGTTCATGGTTCGACCTCTACGCAAACCAACGTCCCTCAATCAGCAACACGAAGGGGGGTGGGTGGGTTCCCACGCGTACCTGCGATCTGCTGGTGGCAGATGCTTAAGAGACTCAGAGAAGCGGATATAATGAGGAGGCACATTCGAAGGTACGAATCGTGGTGCCACGCGTATTAAACGCTCGCTGAGATCCGAGCACTCCTTTTGGCGAGCTTAATATACGTGTAATAATGGTCATTGAGGCGACTCCTGGAATCTGGTCTTTATTTCACTTTTCATAAACAGCTTTCCTTCACGCTGTTGACAGGCAGCGTGAGAGGGACAGAGAGAGAGAGACGCGTAGCCACGTGGCAACCCGGAGCCCCGCTCACCGCGTGGCCCCCTTCCTCCGTTCGTTCCCGTTCTGACCACGTGTCGCTCGTCTCCACCCCTATTTAATACCCGGGTCACGTGGTTATGTTTTCCACCAAACCTGGTTAGCCTCCATGGAATCTTCCAGACTCCATCGTAGGCTCCCGGGACCACGCCCCTGACTCGTCTCCCCATTGGCTGTGGCTAAAGCCAGCAGAAACCAATCATCTACAAACAGCTGTCACCTTGCCATGACGTCAGGGCCACGCCCCTAGGGTTCCCCCCATTGGCTATGGACCAGGACCGGCAGAGCCAATCATCGTGACGAGTTGTGATACGTCAGTGAGCCGGATACATCCTCACGTTACACACGTTTAAAGAACACGAAACCCGTGGTACCAGCGAGGACCCTTCTTCAAACGTGCGAGCGTGCGTGCGTGCGTGCGAGCGTGTGTGCGCTCTCTGCACAAGGGGTCTGCGTGCCCATTCGTGGACAGACGTCGGCACAATGACCCTGCTGCGTACGGATTGCTCCTGTTACTAAACAAAACGGTGAATGTTGCAATCTTCCGTGGTGAGAATGGAAGTGAAGAAAATGTCACGCGCTGGCGATATACAAAACTAACAGATTGAACGTGCACATACGCGGCGCTTGCCCGCACGCGATCGTGAGTTCGAAGTGAGTGAATGACGACGGGCGTGCCCCCATTGATCTTTTGCAGGGCAACGACAATTTCAATCGACAGCAGCAGCAGCAGTCGTCTAGAAGGTGATCGTTTATCACGTCACACACACGAACCCTTCATTTGTTCAGCATCCGGCCTTGAAATCAAAACTCTTAGGTTTTTTTTTTTTCCCGGTAAAGTCACGTGGGTAAAAAATTTAAAAAAGTTAATAAAAGTAATAATGGAAATAAAATAAAATAATAAATCACGACGTTTCGGAGGCAACACAAGTCTCCGTCATCAGGTGGGACCGTCACAGCTAAAATGACTGCATCAAAATCAAGTTCCGTTTTGCGCCGGTAATTTGCAGGCTGAGCGGATGTCGTGACTTTGCGGTGCATTTAGACAACAACAACAACAACATCTAGACAACAACATTTAGACAACAACATTTAGACAACAACAACAACATCTAGACAACAACAACAACATTTAGACAACAACAACAACAACACCCCATGGGAGAGGAGCAGTGGGAAGGCGGTATTGTGCGTTGGCAGAATCCCGTGCTCTGAGGCAGAGGTCACAACCGGGTACCCGATACCCGTACCCTACCCGATACCTGGCTACCCGTGACCGGCCGGGTACGGTAGACCGTGAGTCACTGGTGAGTAACCGTTTGTTCACTCATTTCCCAACGTCTTGTCTCTTCTCACAATTCAAGTTCCTAGAATCAACCCACCCGCGCCTGCAACATGGCTTCATCCCAGAGGTCGCAATCGGGTACCCGATACCCTACCCTACCCGATACCCTACCTGATACCCGGCCGGGTACGGGTAGACCGTGAGTCACTGGTGAGTAACCGTTTGTCACTCATTTCCCAACGTCTTGTCTCTTCTCACAATTCAAGTTCCATAGAATCAACCCACCCGCGCCCTGCAACATGGCTTCATCCCAGAGGTCGCAATCAGGTACCCTATACCCGTACCCGGCCAGGTACGGGTAGGGTACAGGTACGGCCGGGTACGGGTACCCGTTTGCGACCCTGGTGCGGCCGGGTACGGGTAAGGAATCAAAACCCGTTTGCGACCTCTGCTCTGAGGTGGCCATATTTCCTGGCAAATGCTAAAACAGTTGGGATGCAGCGAGTGTTCAATTAAATGCCGGTTGTGGGAAATCCAAAATGTAAAAAAGAATTCCAATGCCTACCGATCTGTATAATTAACGCTCGGTGACTATCGCCTTCAGTGAGAAACTTTGAAAGCTCAGCATGTCGGCCTTGGCTAAATGTCATCCGGAGCCATGTTGGCACAATGTGTGTGTCTATTCACATCAGAAGAATGTACGGCGTTTATTTTTCAGAAAATAAAATAAACTCGGCAGGCACACGCACAGCCCGTAGCGTCTGAAAATATCCTTTAGCTGATAAACAACTCGCTCCTAATACGGCACGCGACGGCGTTTTGAAAGGATTTGGGGGAGTCTCGCTCCAGAAATCTCTGCACGCGCTTGGGCACTCAAGCTCTTTGTAAGCTTTGCAGCGGCACCCGTCAGAGCCAGTCCACAATCCCCTTGTGCAGAGAGCTGGCGCTCTTTCACACTCTTTGGTTACGTAGTTAAAAAAATTAAATAAAAATTCCGCCCCCCGTTTTAACTCACTGGCCATCTTCTGCTCATAAGAAATGATGTTACCAGCTTGTCCCCCCCCCACCCACCCTGGCTCCTCCCCACCCACCAGCTTGTCCCCCCCCCCCCACCCACGACCCACCCTGGCCCCTCCCCCCCACCAGCTTGTCCCCCCCACCCACGGCCCCCCCTGGCCCCCTCAGGCTGTATATAATCTCGTGTCTCTTAGATTTGTCTTCACTTGATGTAGTAATTCTGCTGTGACAGTTCCACCTGAAGACGGAAGCTCGTGTTGCCTCCGAACGATTCAATTTAGTTGTTTTTAAATCCTTTTATATTAAGTTGACCTTGCTTGCTTGCTTGCGCGCTTACGACCGTGCAAATCTTTCGGTCGTTTTTTAACCCACTTCCCGTGATCCAATCGAGCTGACATTTTGCACACAGACTCGTTGTGCGTGACGCTTGATTTTCGTGAAAAAAATTTTTTCCAAAATTTTATACTTTTTAGGAAAAAAAAATTCATATTTAATTTAAAATAGCAATGTGATAAAAATGAAACTCTTACTCAAGAAAAACAGAAATGAATAATAAAATATAACCGATGCCACGCATATAAAGGATTTATAGTTGAAAAACTTTGTTTTTACGGGTACATTTTTTTTCCCATTTATTTTATTCTTTAACTACGTGACTTTACCGAAAAAACCAAAGTGTATGATTAACTAACACATTTAACGGGCACTTACGCAGCGCCTTGCCCGTCCGCACGCGATCGTGAATGCGCAGTGCGTGAATGGCGGTGGCGTGCCCCCGTTGATCTTTTGCAGAGGCCTTGCTGTTTCTTGGAGCCCAACAATCGACTGCAGCAGCAGTCCAGAAGGTGAGCAGCGTTTAGCGCGCCGCACACACGAACCCTTCACTTCTTCAGCGTCCGGCCTCGAAATCAAGTTCCGTTTTGCGCCGGTAATTTGCGGACGGACAATAACAACACCATGGGAGAGGAGCGGTGGGAAGGCGCTATTGTGAGTTGGCAGAATCCCGTGCTACGAGGTGGCAACATTTCCTGGCAAATGTGTTCATTAAATGCCGGTTGTGGGAAATCCAACATGAAAAAAAAATCGAATTCATATTCTTAGGTTTTTTCGGTAAAGTCACGTAGGTAAAAAAAATTAAAATTAATAAAAGCAAAATAAAATTAAAATCACGACGTTTTGGAGGCAACACAAGCTTCCGTCTTCAGGTGGAACCGTCACAGCCACGACAGCTGTATCATTTTATTTTTACCTACGTGACTTTACCGAAAAAACCTAAGAATATGAATCCTTGCAGTCACGAAAGCTTCAAATCTAAAAATTCCAAAGCCTACCAATCTGATAAATGAACGCTCGTTGACCATCGCCTTCAGTGAGAACGTTTAAAAGCTCACCATTTGGGCCTTGCCTCATTGTTATCCGGAGCCACGTTACGTGCCGCGCTATTTATTTCCGAGTGGCTTTTTCACGTGTACGTGTGTATGTTATCTAATCCTGGATTATCCGGCTGAAAATGGATGTAGAATTGAGCCAAGCAAGCGAAAAACAAGAGAGAAAACAACAACAAAAATTAACCCGTAAAAAAAAAGTTTTCACTATAAATCCTTTATATGCGTGGCAATCGGTTTTATTTTATTATTCATTTCTGTTTTTTCGTGAGTAAGAGTTTCATTTTCATCACATTGGTATTTTAAATTAAATATAAGGGAAGTCGTATATAAGGATTATAAGGTTTTCAGTTTTGTATGATTGTTTATATTGTACCATTTTTGTTGTTTTCTTGAATCATTTTCTGTGTTTAGGAAAAATATACGATTGTGTTAGTGAAACATTTTTTTTTCCTACAAAGTGGAAAATTTTGGAAAGAAATTTTCACGAAAATAAATCGTCACGCAACAACGAGTCTGTGTGCACAATGTCAGCTCGATTGGATCACGGGAAGTGGGTTAAAAAACGACCAAAAGATTTGCACGGTCGTAAGCGTGCAAGCAAGCAAGCAAGTGAACTTAATATAAAGGATTTAAAAATGACACGTTAAATAGACCAAAATCACAGGACCTGTGTCATGGGTGCTGTGTATTTCAGTTGCACGTGTAGTGGGTTCAAATGGGACGCGCACGTAATCGGAGGCACGCTTATTGATTCAACTTTGTCAGTCACAGGCCGCGTATGTAACACTTGAAGGGCCAACGGCCCCTTCACCCGGACTTGTCAGGGATATCCCCCCAGCGCTATCATCCACAACTCATCTGGCCCCAGTTCCTCCACTAGGGTGCTAGGGGAGGCTCTCTGATCCGGCCCTGGTTCAGCACGGATCACGGCACTCGACCATCGGATTGGCCACGGCTCACGGCGATGACGACGGGATAGCGCCGCGGCGGTGAAGACGTCGCCATCTCTTGCAGGTGACGGTGACGGCCGGTCCGAGGCTCTGGACCGCTCGAGCCCGTGCCGGACGCCCAACTTGGACGGAGTCGAGGGTAGGCCCGGCGGCGACGGCGGCGGCGCTTGCCGCGAGGGGGTCGACGTGGCCGTGGCGACGGGCGACGGACAACGCCCCCGCGGGCGGCCCCCGCCGCGCCCCCCCACGCTCTCCACGATCGGCGAGGAAGACTCGGAGCACGGGGCGCCCACCCCGAGCGCCGGCCGGCGCCACCAGCCAGTAAATATCAACGGAGTGTCCGTGTCACATGGGCCTGGGGCAGCTAACGGTGCCGAAGGAAGCCGCTTCCTCGTTCTGTTTTGATGGCGTTCCATTTCATGCCGCATCCACACGCACACACACGCACACACACACGCACACACACACACACACACGCACACACACACACACGCACACACACACCACACACGCACACACACACGCCACACACACGCACACACACCGCACACACACACGCCACACACACACACGCACACCACACACACCACACACACACACCACACACGCACACACACACACACGCACACACGCACACGCAACACACACGCACACACACACACCACACACACACACGCACACACACGCACACACACACGCACACACACACCACCACACACACACACACACCACACACCACACCACACACACACACGCACACGCACACACACACGCACACACACACGCACACACACACCACACACACACGCACACACACACGCACACACACACGCACACACACATACGCACGCACAAACACACACGCACACACACACGCACACAACACACGCACACACACGCACGCACACACACCACACACACGCACACACACACCACACACACACCACACACACACCCACACCACACCACACACACACGCACACACACACGCACACACACGCACACACACACGCACACACCACACGCACACACGCACCACACGCACAGACACACGCACACACACGCACACACGCACACACGCACACACACACACACACGCGCACACACACACACACACACACGCACACGCACGCACGCACACACACGCACACACGCACACACCACACGCACACACACACGCACACACACGCACACACACACACACGCACACACACGCACACACACGCACACACACAGACACACGCACACACACACCACACAGACACACGCACACACACACACGCACACACACAGACACACGCACAGACACACGCACACACACGCCACACACACGCACACACACGCACACACACACACGCACAGACACACACGCACACACACACGCACGCACACACACGCATACACACACACAAAGAGGTCGCCAGTTCGATCTCCTGGCACAGCAGAGAGGAATCAATGTGTGTGGGGGGGGGGAGGCGGTGTAAAGTTTCTTCAATGACCCCTGGCCTCTGCTGTCCACCCAGCCAGCATGCATTGTGGCTGCATCACCACCAGTCAGTCGATTGGCAGGTCACATGTTAGCTAGCAGGGGGTAGAATTGTGGGTTAACCCCCGCCCCCCCCTCTTCTAAGATACGCGGCCGGCGTAGAAAGGGCAGGTTAAGGGGCTATCCGGAGCTCCCTACGTTGGGGGCGCCATGTTGCCAGCGCTTTGGCACGACTGAAGAAATTGCAGGGCTGTACCTTTACCTTCATCCTTGTTGACGCCACCATCGACGTTTTACGAGTTGCGTATTTACGGTTTGTGTCTAGAGCGCCAGTGGTTCTTAACATTTTTGGAGGTACCGAACCCCACCAGTTTCACGTGCGCATTCACCGAACCCTTATTAATTGGAAAAATAAAATATGATTTTTTCAAATTCCAAACATAGGTACATGTTTTACTGGTGCACAATCATACGAGTCGGGTGTGTGTCTTAACCTCCGCCGAACCCCTGACACTGACTCACCGAACCCTTGGGGTTCGATGGAACCCAGGTTAAGAACCACTGGCTCTAAACCAAAGAAGAAGCTAATTCAAATGGCGCTCGGCATCGCCATGAACATTTGTTTAATGGTGAGGAGCCTATGTATTTCCACTATTTTGTTGTTGTTTGTTTTGGTCGATGACAATCTCATTTCTAAGTGAAGGTTATTGACAGAACAAGCAAACGCGTGAGCGCTTGGCTGAAGCGTACTAATGAGCAGATTGTATAAACATATTTGCATTCCTATCACACGTTTTTTATTTTTCCCCGCAGCAATTACTCTAAATGCAAAGGCATGTTTTAATAAGATATTGTTACGTAACAATTCCAGGTTAATGTTGTTTGGTGAACCAAAGCAGGAATTGGCACTTCTTCAATGACTGCATCTATAACTCTGAACCGTGATGTAGGGAAAACTCAAAGGTGGCAGCGGCAATATTCACTTGCAGCAGGGCAGCTACAAGCCGCTCTCTTGTTCGTTGTTGAATCGGTTAAAAGTGGTCACCGAATTTGGGCTTTTCTTTCTTTTTTCCAAAGCAACACATTCTAGTTATGCTTGTTTTGTTAAAAAAACTATAATTCATGAAAACAAGCAGTTAACTCCAATGTATGGTTGTTGTTGTTTTTTAGATGTAAATAATGTTTTATTATATATATGCAAATGTTGGCTATAGATTGCATTCATTTGTTAACCAACAAATTAAATATTCAATCCATCAATTCATTGTCTTTATTTTCATGCAGGTGATGGTTTGTTCAGACTACAAGTCTCTTTATCGAGGGAGATTTGTGTTGCAAAACTATTCAGCCAGTCGAGGGGCAGCTGCAAAGTTGTAGACAAGTCATCTGAATGGCAGTCCACAATTTGAATGTCAGCCACATCTTTCTTGCCGGCTCTGTCAATTGGCATTAATTTCTACAAAATCATTTGAGTTGTGCATCAGCTGTCTGAAGCATGTTTGGCAAGTTGCGAATTTATTGTTGAGAGTGCAACACAATAGAATGAAGAGCCAATGTGACGATTATCTGAACCGGTTCTGGGCATCCCCTAGGTGGACTCAGCCTCAAATGAGTACCTGGTGCGGTGTGTAGTAAACATCGCCACTGGGGAGACAAAGGCGGTCGGGCGTGGTGCTGGCCACCCACCCCCTCGTGTGCCGTGCCGGCCTTCATAGGTGCTCGCTAACAGTACTTGCCCCTACAGTCTGTTACAGGCTACACGGTGTATCTTTGTCTGTATCTGTGTGTCAATTGTTTCTGTGTCCATGTGTGTGTGGAGCGGTATTTTAGTGGTGAGCGCTGTAATATTTCCCCACCACGGCTCACATCAGTGGCGAGTGATATCAGCATTGGTCCTGGACCTCGTCTAGGTTGACTCAGCCTTTAAACGAGTCCCCAGTGCGGTGTATAAATACCGCCACTGCTGGGGGACAACAGCAGCTGAGCCACGCCAGTCTGCAGAGGTGCGATTGCTCGTGGTTCTGCGTGTGTCGTTGTCTGTCGTGGTTAGCGGCCTGCGCTACAAACCCGGCAAACTCGAGTCTGCTTCCTGCTCACGGCCAACACCGGTGACGATTGTTTGAACCGGTTCTGAGTCTCCCCTAGGTCGACTCAACCTTAAACGAGTACCTGGTGTGGTGTGTAACTGTAGTGGTGGTATTGACGTGCGCCGACAGTGATGGATCACGGGGCGCGGGGTTGGGCACGCGATGTGGGCGTGGTATGGACGCGCGCGCCGGTGGTAGGCGCGCTGACACAAGCTGGGAAAAGAGGATCGTAGCGAGTGCGCAGTGATTGGTCAGATAAGATGGGTGCTCTCAGCGACGTCCGCAGGAGGGGTATAAAGGGGGACGCGCGAGAGCACTCGTGGTCAGTGTTAACCAGTTGAAGACCGAAGACGGGGTGGAGGAGGTAGTGGCCCGAGACCCCTAGTCCCGCCGTCCTTGTGAGGACCGGGGCCCTGTGTGGCTCGGAGCCGAGACTGGGGGACCCGTAGTCCGACGCCCGTGTGGGTCGGGACGGTGGTACCCAGAGCCGAGACGGGCACCGCCGGCTGGGTGTGTCCCGGAAGGCTACGGGGCGTAAGAGCCCGTGTCAGTAGCTGAGTGGGTGTTTGTCACCCGTGTAGCTGAGTGGGTGTTAGTCACCCGTGTAGCTGAGTGGGTGTGAGTCACCCGAGTAGCTAAGTGGGTGTTGGTCACCCGTGTAACGAAGTAGGGTGTTAGTCATCCGTGTAACTACAAGTTGGTGAAAATAAAGAGTGTGCTACCCGTGAAGTCGTCTCCTGCCGAGTTACTACTTTACACGTAGAATGGAAATAATAAAATAATCCAAATAAAACATGATAAAATAATTATTGTATCATGCAGCTCTCAGCTGCCGCCTCTCGCGTTCTCACGAGCGCCGCCTGCCGCCCAGAGGCGGGAGTCTTCACGCGCAGCGAGCAACTCGCGCCGCACTTTTCAATCAACAAAGATTCGGTTTCTTAAACTGCAAATCATAATCAAAAATCGAGGGCGACAAGACGTCAAGCTGGTTCACCAATGTGAACATGTCACCAACAATAACGCTGGGGCGTTAAATTTAATTTTTGATTTTAAAAAAATATTCCCCGTGAAGGATGCGGGAATCGATCCGGCGACCAAAACATCGGAGAGATCAGGATACTTAGTGGCCGTGAGCACGCGACCAGGTACGCTGATGTCTCTGTAGCATCGAGAGGTTCCTAGTGTAGCTACTAGCGTGCAAGCTGTGTGTTGTTAGCGAGCTCTGTGTTGTTAGTAAGACATTTCACACAGCAAAATCGAGGTCAATCTGATTCACCAATGTGAAAATGTCACGAACAATAACGCTGGGGCGTGACGTTTAAAATTTGATTTAAAAAAAAATATTCCCCGTGGAGGATGCGGAGATCGATCCGTCGACCTAAACAACGCAGCGAGCAATGCAAGTTGTTGGGCGCTCTCGCTACCAGCTACAGCGAACTCTCCCTCACAGCGAGCGGGTCCCAGTGTAGCTACTCGCGTGCCAGTTGTGTGTGTTAGCGAGCTCGTGTTGTTAGCAAGACATTCACACCGTATATCCTTGTACTGGACGTGCATTTGAGATGTGTAGCACAATGTCCCATCCCTATCGGAGCCTTTTTATTAATCGGGGTGCCCCCCTTTGAATCATCAATAGAAACCGTACCTCCCTCTTAATCTTCACACAAAACAATGAACATTATAGATGTTTTACACATCCTCTCATCGTCAAGCGGGGTCTGTGGTGTAATGGTTAACGCGGGTTCGATTCCCGAGTTCGATTCCTGCCAGGCTGCCAGGCTCGATGTATAATTGTGTTTATAAATATTTGTTATAAGTAGAGGACGTGGGGAGCGTCTTCTCGAGTCCCTTATCAGCGTCACCCTCTCAGCAGGGCGCCTCCTTTGAACCATCGCTGCTGTTGTGCTCATTCTGGGAGGTCGATATGGTGCTGCTGACATCCGACAGCGCCACCTCCTGCACTCACAGACAAGGACCCACAGACACAGAACCAGAGACACCACGGCGCTTGTACCAGGCTATGTGCGCCTTGAGGCCGCGTGAAGTGAAACCACAAAGGACACACGTCCATAGACACACACAGCCACACATTTGCACACTGCACGTTTGATGTTACACCAAAAAAAATTGTATTTCTGACATTGTGTAATAAAGGACTCGACCACGAAGTCTGGCTTGGTGTCCTTTATTCGGTTCTTCTTCGTAACCCACACGGCTGTCCTTCTACAAGGCTTCCATACCGATACTGATACTGCTGTTAACCCGTCACGCCAACAGCTCCTCTGTTGGTCTCCCGTTGTTCTCGTAGCCTTGCTGGCTGTTATCCTCACGCAGCCCCCACTGGCTGCTCTCTCTGCAGTTTCTCCTCTCGTCGCTCTCGTAGCCTCCCACACACAGCCTCGCCGGCTGTGTTCACGCAGCTCCTCGCGCCTTCTCTCCAGCAGCCCCACTGCTGTCTTCTCTCGCAGCTCCGCTGGCTGCTCCCTTAGCTGGCCACCGCTGGCCGCCGTGCCCCCTTGGCTTGCCCACGTGGCCTTACTCTGGTCCAGTCTCACTCTCTCTCCCTCCTCTTCCGGTCTCATCTTAAGAACCTTAACCTTGCTCCCACGTCACCTAACTCCACCTCTCCGTGACGTCACATCCGGGAGGTCGCCCGCGCCCGCATTACACCACCCTCCCCCGTGGAGAAAAACCCAGCCGACCTCGGCTGAACAACACCAACAGTAATGCGGGCGAACCGACCCGACACACCAAAGGACACCAAGCATGCAATATAACAGTAAGAACAATCAACACAACTAACATCAATAACGTAGCAGAAGCAGGCAATAAATACACAGTAAGACAATAACAACATAACAATCAACGAAACACAAGGGATTTAGAGCGTGTGCGGGTCGCCGGCCCGTCCCGGACGGTCGGCGGCCCATCCGCGGAACGGGAACGTGATGAGTTTGAGGAGCGACAGGGTGAAATCCCCCTGTCGCTGTTGGAAGTCCACCAACGTCCCGTGTCCTGAAGGATCAGTCTGGGTGTCCCGCGGATGTGTCTGCAGCGGGGTCGGAAGGGCTGCAGGGCTCGAAGACCCGCAGATCTGGCAGGCACCCTCCGAGCAGGGCGCCTCGTCCCCTCCGGTGTCAAGGCCGGCCTGCCTGGAACAGGTACGACAGGCGCTCTAGCAAGATCAATGGACGCAGGCGGGGGAGAGTCGGCGCAACAGACCCCCGGCAAGGCAACATTGGGAGAGAAGCATCATGTAGGGGAGCAACATACGGTTTCAAGCACGACGTGTGTGAACAAACCAGCGGCGAGAACCAATCTGAACACGCGCCGACTGGGGTTAGGAACCTCAATGAGGCGGACGGGCCCTTGCCAAGGTTTGTGAAATTTGGGAGAGGTACCCGGTCCGCACCTGCGGGCAATGGAGCCAGGCCAGGTCCCCAACCTTCCAGGGGCATTCCCCCTTGGAACGCCGTGCATACCTCTCATTCCGGGCTTGAGCTTTGGCCGTAGCCACACGGGCACTCTCCCGCGCCTCCGAGACCGGCGAACAGTTGTCCCGAATGTAGTCAGGAAGTGGTTTACAAGGTCCCCTTACACCGGTTCCATCTGCACATCCATCGGCGGCACGTTTTCCCGACCATACATAAGGTAAAACGGCGAATAACCCGTAGCCCGCATGAGAGTCATCCTGTACGCCGAAAGCACCCCCGGGATGTGCAGGTCCCAATCCGATTGTTGCTCACTCACCGTATGGCACAGCATGGCAGACAATGTCCGGTTTAGCCGCTCAACCCATACCATCCGTTGCGGATGGTATGGGGATGTCCGGACCTTCTTAGTCCCTAGGCCCGCACACACTTCCGCCAATAATTTAGACGAGAAATTTCGGCCCTGGTCCGTGAGGAGTCTCTCCGGCGCACCCTTGTCCATAAACGTATCCGAACAAAAAGGCGTCGGTAATGGCCGCGGCCGATGGTCGGGCAACGGCCAGGCCATCGGCCAACGGGAGAGGTACTCAACCCCGACCAGCAAATATTTATTACCCCTCGCGATGGTGGGAAAGGTCCCAAAATGTCCAGTGCCACCAATTCATTAACCCGAGACACCTGAATTGACTGTAAGGGCGGCACATAAGGATGTTTAGGTGGCTTACGCCGGGCACAGTCAGGGCACGCGCGGACGTGCCCCACGACATCCGTCGCCATGCCGTGCCAACAAATAATGACGTTGCAACGTCAACAAGGTCTTCTGCACACCCCAGATGTAATAGCGTGTCACAATGGAGAGTTCTAATCAACTCGTATAGTAGGGACGCAGGCACTACCAGACGCCAGCGTTCCTGGAGACTTTCCCTCCACATGAGCAGACCATCTCGGACCGCGGTTTTCCGGCGCACCCTCCGTAACCGGACCCCCAATCTCCCTTTGGATCGCTTCCGCAAGGACACTAACGACTCATCATCATCTGCTCCCTTATCCAAACAGACCGTGGCAGATTCAAAACCCCATCAGTCGGCCCCGGTTCCACAGGAGCATCCGACTCCTCCACAGCCATTACCACCGGCTGAGGGGGGGGGTAGGCTGGGCGCACATCTCTGCGTCCCCGACGCACATTTGCAAGGGGAGCGCTGCGGCAATCTAGAAAGTTGCGTCTGCGTTCGCATGGCGCACCCCTTTTACGATGGTGAATTTGAAATGAAATTCCTGTAGCGTGTCCAACCAACGCGCCAGCTGGCCGGAAGGTTGATCCATTTTAAGGGCATATTGCAAGGCCGCATGATCCGTACGTACAATAAGGAACGGCCGTAACGGTACGGTCGAAACTGACGTAGGAAAAAAACAACGGCTTGGAGTTCCCTGCGAGTGACACAGTAGTGGGTTTCGCGGGCGACAAGACCCGGCTACCATACGCAACGACGCGCTCTACGCCCCCTTTAGACTGAGATAACACCGCGCCAATAACCTGTGTCACTCGCGTCCGTATCAAGAATGAACGGTTGATCGAAATCGGGATAATCCAATTGTTGGGGCCGTAGCCAACAGATTACGCAGACTCTGAAAGGCCGCCTCTTCTGGCGGTCCCCACGCAAACTTACGTCCCTTACCCGTAAGGAGGTGCAAGGGCCTCGCGATCGTCGCAAAATTCGGCACAAACCTCCGATAATATGAGGCAAATCCCAAAAATCGACGTACATCCCCCACGGTGGCCGGAGTTGGCCAATCTCGGACGCACGCCGTTTTTTACGGGTCCGTAGACACCCCCTCAGCACTCACGATGTGCCCCAAATAATGGACGGATCGTTGCAGTAGGTGACATTTCTTTGGTTTGAATTTCAAGTTCGCGGAGCGCATCCTCGTGAACACCGTCTCCAGCCGCCTTAAATGTTCATCAAATGTGCGGCTGAAGACAATAATATCGTCCAAATATATGAGACATGTCTCCCACTGCAACCCCGTCAAAACGAGCTCCATGAGCCTTTGAAATGTGGCAGGGGCCGCATTCAGCCCCATCGGAAGGCAGTTAAATTGAAATAACCCCTGCGGCGTACGGAATGCGGTCTTCTCCCGTGAGGGCTCGTCAAGGGGAAGCTGCCAAAATCCCGAAGAGAGGTCCAGTGTAGAGAAGAACTTAGCCCCCGACAATGCGTCGAGGGAGTCGTCCATACGCGGCAGGGGATACGCATCTGCCACCGATATCTTATTCAATTTTCGAAAGTCAACACAGAATCGCAATTTTCCATCCTTTTTTCTTAACCAAAACCACAGGCGCGCCCCATGGGCTGTTTGATGGCGATATAATATCCGCAGCCAACATGTCTTCCACTGCCCCCCGAACGTGTTTCTCGCTCGGCGGGACTCATTCGGTGCGAATTCAACCGAATAGGGGCAGCGTCGCCTGTATCAATATGATGGTGAAGCAACGAGGTGCGTCCCAAATCCAAATCATTGGAGCTGAACACATCCGAATACGTCAATAACAATTTGTGAAGCGCACCCTGTTGATCCACAGACAGGGAAGAATTTCTGTCACATAAGCTAGCAATCCAGCGATCATCCGAAGCCACAGGCTCGGAAACACCAGCAACCACTTCCTGGCTATGCGAACAATCGTGAGCCGTAAATGCCGTAGTGGCATGTGCCACACCGTGCCAGCCGGGACGGAAACATTTTCAGTACCCGCATTGAGCACCTGCAAAAACGGTAAATTGATCTGGCCGGACGATGGTCTGTGCCCCAACCAGCGCCAACCCGGCCGTTATCGAGGCTGAAGGAGACAACAAGATCCCAACCGCTCCTAGCTGACTAGGCAGGGGCTTCCGATACCGCAGGGGAATAAGCATCTGTGAACCAGGTGGAATGTCAACAGATGCTACGGATAGCGCCTGCACTTGTACGGCCGAAGCAGGTCGCCCCCAGGGCGACGGCAGAAGAACGAAATTTGACGGCCACCGGCAGTTCAATACAATTCTCATTAATTTTGATCAAAATAGGCATCTTAGCCAGGAAATCAGTGCCCAATAAACAAGGAACTGCCAAGGATCTTGAAATCAACACAACGCCCGAGGCCGACACATCCCCGATAGATATTTTAGCGTCCACCTGGCCCACGATGCCCATACTACCCCCGTTCGCAGCGACGCACGACCCGTAAACCGGACGCACGGCCCCGGGTGGGATGCTTAACAGATAAAAAATGACATCCGAAATAATAGTCGCGGACGCCCCGGAATCAACCAAAATGCGCACGTCCACCCCTTGTATAGACCCCGGCAGGGTGGACGAACCCGTAGCGGCCGCGACAACCCTCCGTGCCAATTTGCGCCACTGCGTCACAGAGCGACAAGGCCCCGTCGAAGGTCTCTCTTAACAACAACACTAGGATCGCACAACGAAGGTGATGGGTGAGGTGTAAAGCCTTGCCGGGTGTCTGGTGCGTGCCGACTTGCCTGGTTCGGTGGTTCCTTGGTCGGCTTGGCCGGCGATGAGGCCTCCTGTTGCGGCGGACCCGGGATGCGGGCCCAGCAGTCCTTCGCGTAGTGGCCCCTCCGTCCGCAGCGGAAACAATCGGCGTCGTTGCGCCGAAGCGCAGGCCTTGCATCGCGCCGGCCTCGTATCGGTGGTGCAGCACGAGAGGCCGGTCCACCGCGGCCTGACCATGGCCCCGAGGCGGGCCGTCAGCTCCTGAGGGCCCCCCCCATCCGGCACGTATACCGACTTCGTAGGGTCCCAACCCAGAGCGCCACCCTCTGCGACGGGCCCCCCTGTCCACGCCGCGACTTGTTTCCACCGTCGCAGGTTGAATTGTGCATCCAGACATTTTGCCGCCGCCCGGGAGGTGAGCTTCTCATGCCCGCACACCGGCATGGGAATCCCAAGATCCCGCGACAGCTCGAGCATCTTGCCCAAGATGAGAGGCTCGAGCAGGTCAGGTGTTGTTTCTGGATACGCGGCCATAGCCAAATCAAGCACCGCACCCCTGTACGCCACGGGCGACTCCTCGGGCGCTCGTTGTCGTTGAGCGAATCGCCGATGCGCGTCGTCAGGTGGCTCGTAGGCGTCGGCCATTTCTTGAAAAACTCCGTATAATGTCCTCTTCTTCTCGGCCTTAATGGAGCGAAAAAAACGAACAGATTCGTCGTCCAGAAGAGTCGGCAACACCTCTAAGGCCTCAGCATCGGTCCATCTCGCAGAACGGAACGCCGCCAAAAATCTGCAGGCGAAAGCGCTCCAGTCGCCCCCAATGGCGAATTCTTTGACCGTGGTGAGATGGCGACTCCGACTTCGCTTTACTCCGCCCTCCGCCGATGGCTCCTCCGGTGGCAAATTCAAAATGGCGTCGAACCGCGGCGTGGTCAAGATGGCGGTTTCCCGCCGCGGAACGCGCAAGATGGCGGCCTCCTGCCGCGTGGCCGATGGCGCCGGGAGTGAAGATACCGTGGCGGCCTGTGGAGCACTCTCCGCTCTCTCCGTCGCCGTCCTTGGGGTGACGAGATGACACAATTGGCCCAGGACGTCCTTGAGAGTCTCCAGTTGCTCCGCCACCTGCAGCCATCGCAGATCAGCGTCTGATGTTGTCGGCGGCCCTGACACTGCGGCTACATCTTCAAACCCCCGTCCCCGCACTCGTTTCAGCAGGGCTCTCCTCCACCACCCCGGCAGGATCCATGTTTGGAGGGAAGTCTTCGTCTTCGGACGAAGAAGCCGATGCTGGCGCTGGAACATTTTTCTTTCTCACTTGTTTCGACATGCCGTTGCACTTCCAACACCAATGTAATAAAGGACTCGACCACGAAGTCTGGCTTGGTGTCCTTTATTCGGTTCTTCTTCGTAACCCACACGGCTGTCCTTCTACAAGGCTTCCATACCGATACTGATACTGCTGTTAACCCCGTCACGCCAACAGCTCCTCTGTTGGTCTCCCGTTGTTCTCGTAGCCTTGCTGGCTGTTATCCTCACGCAGCCCCCACTGGCTGCTCTCTCTGCAGTTTCTCCTATCGTCGCTCTCGTAGCCTTTCTCTCCTCTCGTCGCTCTCGTAGCCTCTCCCACACACAGCCTCGCCGGCTGTGTTCACTGCAGCTCCTCAAACCGCCTTCTCTCCAGCAGCCCCACTGCTGTCTTCTCTCGCAGCTCCGCTGGCTGCTCCCTTAGCTGGCCACCGCTGGCCGCCCGTGCCACCCTTCCTGGCTTCGCCCAACGTGGCCTTACTCTGGTCCAGTCTCACTCTCTCTCCCCTCCTCTTCCGGTCTCATCTCTTAAGAACCTTAACCTTGCTCCCACGTCACCTAACTCCACCTCTCCGTGACGTCACATCCGGGAGGTCGCCCGCGCCCGCATTACAATTGTACTGAAAAACTGTATAATGCTAATTTAATGTTTTATAGAAAAAAAAGTGTCACCCATTGGAGATTGAACCTGTACTATGGACATTTCTTTGAAGAGGTATTCAGTACAAATTGACTGTTGTTTGTTGCTGTATATTTGGACCCGAGTGGGATAAATACCCCCCCTTGGCTAAACAATATTTTCACGCCTTAAGATGCAGAGACACGCACGGTCAGGATGGAGGGCGACGCCGTGGGTTCCTCAGCATCCGTCAACGTCTCTCAGGGTCGCACCGCCCCGGAGTCAGGAAGCCCCAAACTCGCGAACAGGTGGCACTGCTCATTAAAAAAAAAAATCTTAAATTTTATTAATAAAGTAAAAAAAGATTGTACATACACAATCACCAGGGGCAGCAGGGGCTGCCGTTCGAGGCCCTGGATTTTGAGTGGTCCACAGAACATCTCCCGCTTTATACCAGTTGACAATTCTGTCGCACGAGGATATACCCAGGAGGGCAGCGGAGGCCAATACGTGGATCCCACATCCGCTCGCTCGCTCGCCCACACACACACAGATGCACAAACACACAGACCCCACATCCGTTCGCTCGCTCGCCCACACACAGACAGACACACAGACCCCAGATCTGTTCGCTGTTTATATTATATATATGCACGACAGACAACCAATCCCTAGTGGGCAGTGTGGAACATATTGTTCCTACCTGTGTAGAGGTGTTACGGAGGGCTTAACACACTGGGCGTGGCTATGCCCGTACGCCAAGAGATGCTTACAACGACGTCCGCTCCGTTCAGCCTGGGGGGCTGACACGGAGCTGGGATCCCCCACGGCCCCACCCCTCAGTGGGGGAGTTGCTATACAAGGCGGTGAGCCGGAGGGCTCGGGGTTCAGTGTTCAGCCTTAACCAGAGAAGCAAGAAGACCGGCTAGATAGGCCCTGGGACTCCCCTGGATCGCTGAGAGCCCAGAGCCGATGTTTTTGTAAGAGCCGGTCTGGGGACTCAGGGTGCCGTAATCCCAGCTTAACCAGAGCTGGGTTAGCTAGCCTCCCCTAGCCCTGTAGTGGAGGACCTAGGAGTAGGCTAGCCGTGACAGAGATTGTGTGATCTCCCTGTTAGACGGGTGAAGGGGCCGATACCCCTTCCAGTGTTGTATATCTCGGCTTGTAATATACAACTGTGGTTAATAAATAAGTGTGCATCCGACTACGTCGTCCAAGTCTCCTTGAACCTACTACACATACGTAGTAGCCACGGAGAGAAAGACACGGAGAGAGAGAGAGACACGGAGAGAGAGAGAGACACAGAGAGAGAGACACGGATAGAGAGACAGAGAGAGACACGGAGAGAGAGACACGGAGAGAGAGAGACACGGAGAGAGAGAGAGAGACGAAGAGTGAGAGATTGACAGCCATTGATTGAGTTTCACGGTTTTTTCCAAAAACATTTATTGGAAGAAGGCACCTAGGCACAGGTAAAACAGATAAAAATGTCACAGGTAAAACTGATAAAGGAAGTAAAATGGCACGAGTGATAAATTCTGGAGAGAAAGAAGGCACAATGAAACAGGTTCGGGGTTTGGGATGAATCAACTCTTTTATTCATATCTGTATACAACCGTCAGTACAGTACTTATAACTGTTAGCACACCACTTTTAACTGTTAGTAGAGTCCTGTTTCATCGTGAAATGTTTGTGTCCCGGTGTCCACGTGTTGCATTTGTTCCCGTGCCATGTTTACCAAAGGTCGGCTACTTACACCCCTCGCCTCGGTGTCTCCGCACACGAACATCGAAGCCGACAACTCTCGTCCAGCACGAGAGACCCTGGGCTCGACGCGAGCGCTGTTGCCAAATCGCTCTGGAGTCTCGCGCTCGGCCCAGACCACAACTGCGCCGCGTTCACGTTCCATTCCTTCTCCGTGCCCACGCAGCGGAGGCCCTTCTGGCTATTGCCCGCGGGTGGGCCAGGCGCAGCGCGTGCAAGATGTCACGCCTCTGTCCCGCTCATGTTCCAGTGTCTGTTCGGGAAATCGAACTCGGCTCTCCGGGTCCAGAACGCAAATGCGCTGAAACCGCGGCGCCACCGCTCCACCGGGCGAGCGTCAATGACGCCCGAACACTTGAAACAGGTTTCTGTGTAGAGCGGTCTCCATCGTGGAGAGGAGCGGTGGTACGGGTGCGGGTATCCATTTGCGACCCTGGTGCGGCCGGGTACGGGTAAGGAATCAAAACCCGTTTGTGACCTCTGTCTCTCGTACGTCAACAGCCCGGACAGGTGAGAGCCTCAACAGGTGCACATCGAGCTGCCGATTGAAGGTGGATTGTGCTTGGCTATCAGAATTGTAATATTTATAAACACTGGCGGGATTCTACGAGCTGTCAAGCTCTCTCTTGGTAGCTCTCGGGGGCACGTCAGAAAGTTACAACAACAACAACAACAAAATCAAAACACGATTGGAGTGCAAACCACAGGAACGGTAAACGAATCACTTTAAAAAAACGATACACGTAAAAAGAAACAATGTTGTATCTTACCAAGTAAGGCCCACTGGGCTATTAGCTTCATTTTCAGAAGCGACCGGGCTACAAATGAAAGCTCAACAAAGTGGCTTGTCATGTGGAACTTGATATATGTTCCACTGCCATCACAGTATCACAACAACAACAAAAATAATACGGTATCTGGATATATTCCGCACCTTAAAGCTGCCTTCGCAGTTTAACAAATAAAAATCCGTGGTTATTTCCCCCCCCTCCCACTTAAAACAAAAAAGGATTGCAAAATATCGCGTGTACGTTAATCGTTTCAGTTGTTTCTGGCCATTCGTTGACGCAGATAGCAATGCGACAGAGTCTTGTAGAAGCTGTCGGAGTGAATTGACGTTCACAAGGGTCGTTAATTGTCATAACATCCCAAATTTGACCATTTACGAACAAGTGATACGTTGTAAAAAACAATCATCCCCTTAGGAACTTGTACAACATAAACCTCTTCCAGTAACATCCGGCTTGTCATAACATCACGGCGGAACTGGTCCCAACACGTACTCGATAAACGCAAAGCCATTCACAATAACCGTGACGCCGTTCTTATACTTGAGGATCTCAGCACAATAATAAGAAGGCAAAAAAGAGGCGATCAAAGGTTTTCGCAAAGTCATCAAGATATGTGTGTTGTTGTTTGCCTGTTGCGTGTGTGGCCAGAGCTAGAGACCGCACAAGACAAAGTCGTTGAACGACACACACACAAAGGGCTCGCCGCTAAAACGAATCCATCATCAGGTGTGGTTTTCACCACACCTGGTGATGATTATTATTTTGATGATCGAACTTTCTCAGAGGAGCTGTAACAGTTAAAAACGATACGGACCAATGGCTCAACGTCGATTGTGAAGGCTCATGAAACACACGCGGGATCACGCGCGTGAGATATCGATGGCTTTGTGAACCCCCCCCCCACACAGCAGTCAGCGCACTGTGACCAGGGATCTGACCCGAGTCAGATCCCTGGTCACGGACAGCGTCAGTGGCGAGTGGTGTCCGAACAGGACCTGGGAATTCACCGTTTACCAACACGAACCGACCGGCACCTCCACCAGCCACCACCGCCGATATCCATCGGCTCCGGTCCCCGCGGCACCGGCGCCGATGCCGCGGATCTCGGACGGATGCGGCACCAATCGCCGGCGGCAATCGAACACCGACGAGCCGCCCGCAACCTCCTCCCGTTCCGTTAGTTGGCGTCCACCGCCCGACACGTCCGGCTCGGAGCCGGCGCCTTCCCCGCCGGCGCCCCGGCGCCGCCCCGGCAAGTGGAAGCGATGCCGCACGAGCTCCACGCCCTCGCGCAGCCGGTGCCCCTTGGGCGACGACGACCGAGCTGCGTTCCTCGGGTGCCGTCGGTGGTCGGAGGAGGCGCTGTCGCCGTCGTCGCCGTGGCCGCCCCGCAGGTCCGCCGACTTGTGCAGGGAGCCGGCCCAGCTGCCGTGGCCGAGCTTGCAGATGCGCGCCTCCCGCTGCTGGTACCGGGGCCCGCCCAGATCGCCCGGCCGCCAGCCCAGGGCGCCGGCCGTCGGCTCGGCCGCGCGCTCCAGCCGGTCACTGGCGTCACCCCCCCCCCCTCCTGGTGAACATCGCTCATTGGGCAGCAGCTGCCCCCTCCGTCTCCTCCCATTGGCAGACGCCTCCCCCCCTCCATGCCTCGCCCTCCCCCCTCTCCCACCTCTCCCACCTCCCCTGCCTCCCCCTTCCACCTCCCCCTCCCACCTCCCACCTCCCCCTCCCTCCCCCTCCCACCTCCTCCTCCCTCCCACTTCCCCTCCCTCCCTCCCACCTCCCCCTCCCTCCCCCTCCCACCTCCCTCCCACCTCCCCCTCCCGTACTCCCTCTCACCTGTGTGTACACTCACACACATGTGTGTGTGAGTCCATGTGTGTGTGTGTGTGTGAGTCCATATGTGTGTGTAACTCCATGTATGTGTCTAAAGTCGATGTCTGTCTGTGTGAGTCCATGTATGTGTGTCTAAAGTCGATGTCTGTCTGTGTGAGTCCATTTATGTGTGTCTAAAGTCGATGTCTTTGTGCGTGTGGGCCAATGTGTGTGTGTAAGTCCATGTGTGTGTGCACACACACACATGGACTTACACTTGTCGCGAGTGACATTATATAGCATGGGCCCTCCCTTGCACATGAAACAGGAGTTGTGTTGAGATGTTAAAACACAAAACAGAAACCTTTCGCAAGGAATCATGTCACTGAATTAGCCACACGAGGTGCTACTACTGTACGTGTTACATTTTATTTTGGTCTTTCGCTAAAAGTCACCTAGATAGGTTAAACATTAATATGTGTACACCTCCCACCACCCCTGTACCCCCCTACCCCTCCTGCACCCCTCATCCAGCAGTGGGTAGAGTCTACCCTACGAGATATTGACTCTAGACGTGAGTATTGAGAAAGACATCCAAGGAATGTGCTTAAATAAACAACTTGGAGGCCACAATCGATTCTTGGCCAGAGCCTAAGCCACCACCCCTTGCTAATAAGTGACGTGTCGAGTCAACAGCCCACTGAGTCCTCAACACTAAGGACACTGAGTCCTCAACAAAGACGCGGGCGGATGTGGGTGGGTTGGAGAGCAGAGACCTCCACTCTCGGTCAAGTCGCGTGCTGACTCGCATCTTGCAGGGCTGCTGCTGCTACTGCTGCACCATTGCTGCTGCTGCTGTGGTGCTGTTGCTGGTACCTCTATCAGCCAAGCCTCTCATCATCACCTGCTCCTGTGTGGGTGAGTGGGTGGATGAGTGTGTGGGTGAGTAGGTGAGTGGATGAGTGGGTGGGTGGGTGGGTGAGTGAGTGGGTGGATGAGTGTGTGGGTGAGTGTGTGAGCGACTGGGTGAGTGAGTGAGCGACTGGGTGAGTGAGTGGGTGAGGGGGTGGGTGGGTGGATGAATGGGTGTGTGAGTGGGTAGGTGAGTGTGTGGGTGAGTGTGTGAGCGACTGGGTGGGTTAGTGTGTGAGCGACTGGGTGAGTGAGTGAGCGAGCGACTTGGTGAGTGAGTGGGTGGGTGAGTGGGCGGGTGAGTGGATGAGTGTGTGGGTGAGTGTGTGAGTGGGTGGATGAGTGAATGAGTGGGTGAGTGAGTGACTGGGTGAGTGGGTGAGTGAGTGTGTGAGTAGTTGGGTGAGTGGGTGGGTGAGCGACTGGGTGAGTGAGTGGGTGTGTGAGTGGATGAGTGGGTGGATGAGTGTGTGGGTGAGTGTGTGAGCGACTGGGTGAGTGAGTGGGTGGGTGAGTGTGTGAGTGGGTGTTGAGTGTGTGGGTTAGTGTGTGAGCGACTGAGTGAGTGAGTGAGCGATTGGGTCAGTGAGTGAGTGTGTGAGTGTGTAGGTGGGTGTGTGAGTGGGTGTGTGAGTGGGTGGGTGAGTGAGTGTGTGAGTGTGTAGGTGGGTGGGTGAGTGGGTAGATGAGTGTGTGGGTGAGTGTGTGAGTGGGTGGTGAGTGTGTGTGTGAGTGAGCGAGCGACTGTGATGAGTGAGTGAGTGGGTGTGTGAGTTGGTGGATGATTGAGTGGGTGTGTGCGTGGGTGTGTGAGTGGGTGGGTGAGCGACTGGGTGAGTGAGTGGGTGTGTGAGTGAGTGAGTGGGTGAGTGGGTGGGTAATAATATAATAATAATAGTACAATTTGTAACGCGCGCAAATTTGCAGACGTAGTGGCCGCAACTCAGAGGCGCGGAGCCAAGCTCAGAGTCACTCAAAAGCACGTGGTTGTAGAGGTGAGTTTTTAAGTGTCTCTTGAAGGAGGCGATTGAGGTGATGCTGCGAATGTGCAGAGGGATATCGTTCCAGACTGTTGGGGCTGCCACCGAGAAGTGGCGCGTAGACACGATGACCATCCTGGATCTTGGTATCGAGAGGAGGTCGTGAGTCGCGCTGCGCAGGCATCTGCCGTGTGCTGAGCTGCAAGTTGTCAGTAATGAAGAAAGATACGGCAGGCAGGCGGATATGAAGGCGTTGTGGCAGAGGCAGGCGGTCTTGTATGTGACCCTGCTGGCGATGGGGAGCCAGTTGAGAGCGCGGAGACGAGCTAGTGAGTCGAGACGGGGAAGAGTGTGGGCAATGACGACGCGTGCTAGGTTATTTTGTAGTCTTTGAAGCTTCCTTAGGTTGCCAGCGGAGGTCCGGACTAGGACGGAGTTGCAATAGTCAAGGCGAGACCCAACTATGCAACATGCCAAAGTGTTGGCAATTTCAGTAGAGATGAGAGGACGTATGTGTCTAAGAGCCTTCAGGTGAAAGTTACATGAGCTGATGATATGGTTGGTTTGACGGTCGAAGGATAAAGTTGAATCGAGGATGATACCGAGGTACCTGAAGTGGTCGGTGAACTTGTTGATGTGACCGAAGATGTGTATGTGTGTGGGGAGTGCTGCTGAATTGAGACGTTGCTTGTGTAGTGACATAAGAAGGGAGGGGCTGCTGGGGGCTCTGGGATCCCAGGCAAGTCCAGACGCTTAAGCCTCTGGGTGCCAGGCACTGGGTTCCCAGAGGGTCCAGACTATTAAGCCTCTGGGCGCCAGGCGTTGGGTTCCCAGGCGCTTAAGCCTTTTTGGCGCCGCCAACGGGGGGGGGGGGGGGGGGGGCTGTGTGTGCTCTGTGGGATGTCTGGTGGCGCACACGGCCCCACCCCTCGTTAGACTAGGCATAAAAGGAGAGCTCACTGGACGATCAGGGCCCAGTTGTAACTCAAGACCCAAGACCCACGACCAGCCATCTGAAGACCCTGGGATGCTGTGAGAGCCAGTGGTGGGACTCTGGAACTCCCGACTCTACGACCTTGTGAGGGCGAGTTGCAGAGCGTAGCCAGAGTAGAGTATCTAGGCTGTGTAGCTAGGCTGTAACAGAGTATCAGGACTGTTGGAGAGTTGGACTGTTGGAGTGTTGTATTGTAATAAAGAAGTTACCTCTACAAGTGTCTCCGGAACCCGTTACACTTGGTACCTAACATGATGGCCACTGACTTTTTCGGATTAAGGGCTAGGTTGTGTGCAGTGAACCATTTTTGCATGGCGGTGGTACATTCCGAGAGCCTCTCGAATCCAGATGCATTGCTAGAATCGATGGCGGTGAATATAATCGTGTCATCCGCGTATGAGTGATGCTTAACACCGAAGCTTGCAATGAGCCGGCCGATCGGGGAAGTGTAGGCTGTGAAGAGCAGGGAACCTAGTACAGAGCCTTGGGGAACCCCCCATTTTGAGGGTGTGGAGTTTATCCTGTTATGTACGAAACTTGGGAACCCTAGCTACATACAATGTCTGCTGCCAGTTTTATAGGGCTGAACATTGAAAATGTCTAAGTGTACAATTATTGCGATTACCATGTCTCTATAGTCGTGGTTGAAGAGACATTGTAATGTTTTTAAACTATTTTATCTTTTCCTGTAATTTCTTGAAATTCTCTTTTGGCGGGTTAAGTAAAAACATGCCTTACAATGGCTGCCCATAAAAAAATTGTTTTAATGCATTTGTTTTCTGCCTATTTGTTTTAGTGGCCAGGTACTGGGCCGATTCTGCTGCGAGACCCGAGTGTGTGCTTCGCCGGGGAGAGATGTAAAAATGTAGGTGAAGAATGAAATAAAAATTAATAAAAATAATAAAAATCACGACGTTTCGGAAGCAACACAAGCTTCCGTCTTCAGGTGAAACTGTCACAGCCAAATATCTGTATCACTTGAAGACGGAAGCTTGTGTTGCTTCCGAAACGTCGTGATTTTTATTTTATTTTAATTTCATTTTTTACCTACGTGACTTTACCGAAAAAAACTAAGAGTATGATTCCTTGCAGTCGTGAAAGCTTCAAATCTCGAAGATATCAAAATGGACGAGCGGTGCATGCATCAGGACGGTGAGGAGCTGCAGCAGCAGCAGCAGTCTCCAAACAATTGGAAGGCTCCTTCACTCACCATGCAGAATGCAGCTCAGTCTGTGCAGCAGTATCCTCCTGCCTTGGCAGAGGCAGCAACCCAGACTTGTCAGTCTCCACAGGCTCAGCCAGTTGAGCACACCCCACAAGTGCCTAAGGTGTCTTCTGGCAGCAGTCAGCGACCGAGTGGAGAGGCGGCTTCTGATACGAACTCCCAAGGTGATCACTTTGACTGCCCCTTGTTCACACACACGTGCTGTCTAGCTATTAAGACACATTTGAGGTTTTTTGTAAATTATATAATTTCACTAATAGGGGTTTTCCCCTTTTTTCTGGCAACAAAACTGACACCTTTTGCAAGGAATAATGCTTACATTAACCACAATACTTGCAGTCAAATGCAAACAAAAAACAATACTCTGATAATTTATGCATTGTTTTTGAAACTGATTGGTCCACACCAGAGACAGCTTTCTTTAGAGCCTCGTCTCATATGGTTTTCGACCAGATGACGCCAAGTATTGTGGTTAATGTAAGTATGATTCCTTGCAAAAGGTGTCAGTTTTGTTGCCAGAAAAAAGGTGAAAACCCTTATATTTTAGTATATTTTGGTACTGGCAAAGGAGGTCCCATGATGCCTTTTGGCGTCATCTGGTCGAACACCATATGAGACTAGGCTCTAAAGAAAGCTGTCTCTGGTGTGGACCAATCAGTTTCAAAGACAATGCATAAATTATCAGAGTATTGTTTTTTGTTTGCATTTGACTGCAAGTATTGTGGTTAATGTAAGTATGATTCCTTGCAAAAGGTATCAGTTTTGTTGCCAGAAAAAAAGGTGAAAACCCCTATTAGTATATTTTGCTACTGGCAAAGGAGGTCCCATGATGACATCATTTAAATGTATTATTCTGAAAGAAATTGTCCCTGCGTGTACTCGCCTTACCTGTCCGCTTTTTGCCACTTAACCAAATCCTCAGGCTGCGTGAAAGTGGTGCACGACATGCTGATGACTTCAAGCAACTGTGGCAGCAATTGGCCATCCGACCAAGAAGACATATTTCACCTCCTGGTAGTTACCTGCTTTCGTTTAAATTCCTCGTTTTCCGCACTCATTGACATGTTAATTTTGTCTCTAACCCCTCCCATCTCTCTGCCACCGCCCCCTCTGCCTATTTAAGGCCACTCCACAGAGACGATCTCCCTCTCTGTACCTGTGTTTCTCTCTGTGTATCTTGGTGATATCTGTCTGCTCATATGTCTGTCTATAGTTTTTCTGGTTAGAATTTTTTGTTGCTATTTCATTTATACCTGATGACGACTGCTTGTGTTGCAATAGAAACGTCGTGATTTTTATTTTATTTTACTTTTATTAATTTAAATTTTAATTTTTTATCTACGTGACTTTACCGAAAAAACCTAAGAATATGAATCCTTGCAGTCACGAAAGCTTCAAATCTAGAATTCACAATAAGCATTTGATGTTTTAAAGAATTTGCTCTGCGGTCTGTATGTGTGTAGGTGCACGGGAGAGAACATTTTGAAATATTAAATAAAATCAAGGAAAGCCTGGAGCTGGTCCGAATGCTGCCCAAGGATGTTGTGAATGTGTTGCGCAACCTGCAGCAACAACAGTACGTGAACACGAAATAGACAATCGCTGCTCGTGCGAGACAAGTTCCCGATTGCTGCTGTAATTAAATGGTAGCAACAGAAGGGAAGTAATAAAATGATAAAAAGAAAAATAATAAAATAATTCTCACGACGTTTCGGCCACAACGCAAGCAGCCGTCCTCAGGTGAAAACCAGGTCTGTCGGAAAAACAGCGTCTGAATGAAACAGCGCACGTGCTTGGAGCATGTATATATGCTGGGTTGGAAGGGGGGGAAAGGGCGCCTTGGCAAAATAATTTGCATATCAAGAAGAATTTAGCATATTTCCATATCCCCTCCCTTTGATGCTGCTAATCCTGCGTAATGCACGGGCATGAGTAGTACTAATCACATACCTGCATTTCCCATAAATATGCTAAATTCCTCTTGATATGCAAATTCTTATTCAAGAAAACAACAAAAATGTACAATATAAACGATCATACAAAAACTGAAAACCTTATAATCCTTATATACGACTTTCCTTATATTTAATTTAAAATATCAACGTGATAAAAATGAAACTCTTACTCAAGAAAAACAGAAATGAATAATAAAATAAAACCGATGCCACGCATATAAAGGATTTATAGTGAAAAACTTTGTTTTTACGGGTTAATTTTTGGGGTTTTTTCTCCCTCCCAGATACGTGACGGAATTGCGTGGCAGGCCGTCCAACCTCAGCCGACACGGCAGCGAGTGTTCACAGGAAGTCTTGGCCGGCAGCCAGGGACCCTCCAGTGCCGGCGAAGGTTCCTCACCAGGTGACGCAAGCTCTCCCTGCTCGGCGCAGCACATTTCTCTGCACGGAACGTGGCGGCACGCGGTAGAATTGAAAGACGTGACACAATTTGCCACAAAGTGATACGCAGTCTACTTGGTTCTTTCGGTAAAGTCGCCACGTAGAAGGGAAGTAGTAAAATAATGAAAATAAAACACGATAAAATACAATTCTCACGACGTTTCGACCACAACGCAAGCAGCCGTCCTCAGGTGAAGAACAGGTCTGTCAGACGCTGTCTTTCTGACAGACCTGTGTCCATGATAAAATACAATTCCATGATAAAATTCCATGATAAAATACAATTCTCACGACGTTTCGACCACAACGCAAGCAGCCGTCCTCAGGTGAAGAACAGGTCTGTCAGACACTGTCTTCCCGACAGACCTGTTCTCCACCTGAAGACGGCTGAAACGTCGTGAGAATTATTTTATGATGTTTTATTATTTTATTACTTCCCTTCTACGTGATGACTTTACCGAAAGAACCAAGAGGATGAATTCAATATTACTCGTATATGTGTTGAGGTGTAAATGGTTTTATTGCGAATGCTCATCCACTGGTTGCAGGCGTTGCACAGGATGTTGTGACGGGTGAAGCGAGTGGATCCAATGGTCCCCCACGGCCACCGGACGGAGACAACCCACCGGCCCGGCTTGGAACCCTGCCGGACAGCGGCAAGCCTGGCAACGCTCTTTACAAGTAAGTGCCCTTTAGGTGCATCATCGTCGCCACCTTTAAACATCGTCGTCATTTTTCGATTTAAAGCTTTCGTGACTGCAGGGATTCATCTTCTTGGTTTATTCGGTAAAGTCACCACGTAGAAGAGAAGTAATAGAATAATAAATATAAAACATAATAAAATAATATAATAATATAATATACATGATAAAATCATTCTCACGACGTTTCAGCCACAACGCAAGCAGCCGTAACGTCGTGAGAATATTTTATTATGTTTTATTTTTATTATTTTATTACTTCCCTTCTACGTGACTTTACCGAAAGAACCAAGAAGATGAATCCCTGCAGTCACGAAAGCTTTAAATCGAAACGCAAAGTTCGTAATGCAGTTTGGGCTGATTTTTGCACTGGGATTTCCAATAAAAAATGTCATTATTTCCCATAGGGATATACAGTACAAGCAATGTAAGTGTTGCTTCACATGTTATTTCTAATCGCAATGTTGACGGAGTAAAAATGTGCAAGTTAATGTAATACAGCCGTACAAAGTACTTGTTCGTGCTTCTTGTATTTGGTATTAACATTTTGGAGCCTTGTGTGTTGTTGTTTTTTCGTGTCTCAAGCTTCCTGAAACAAATCGACTGCTTGGAGTTTTTGGAGAATTTCACTTCACGTGGATTGTCGAGTGTCCAACAGCTGATGGACGTTACTCTACAGGCAAGTTCCTACGGATGCTTCCATGCAAACTACGCGTGTTTTTTAACGTTTACAGGATTGGGATTTATTTTTAAGTTGTGCAAGTTTTTCTGCAACATAAAAAATGCACAAAGAAGCTTGGAGAAGATGGAAGGTTGGAATTAAACTTGTAAAGAGTTAATACGTGTGTGGGTGAGTGGTGAGTGGTGAGGGTGAGTGGTGAGCGTGAGTGGTGAGGGAGAGGGGTGAGTGGTGAGGGAGAGGGGTGAGTGTGAGTGGTGAGGGTGAGTGGTGAGGGTGAGTGGTGAGTAGTGAGGATTGTCGTGCCACAAGAGGGGGCTCTGGGACCCTAGGCAGAGAAGCCCTTGGCGGCAGGCGCTAGGATCCCAGGCACCCCAGACACTTAAGCCTCTTGGCGCCAGGCGCTAGGATCCCAGGCACCCCAGACAGTTAAACCCCTTGGCGCCACCAACGGGGGGGGGGGGGGCTGTGTGCGCTCTGTGGGATATCTGGAGGCACACACAACCCCACCCCTCGTTGGGCACGAGGCATAAAAGGGCAGCTCCCTGGCCGATTGGGGCCAGTCGCAGGTCAAGACCCGCCAGCCAGCCAGCTTAGGACCCTGTACCCCCTCGTCCTTGTGAGGGCGAGTTCCGAGGAAGCCAGAGTCCAGACCCGCACCTTGGCTGGGTCGGGTCAGGTAGCCTCCCCTAGGGTAGTTGTAGCCGGAGGACCCCAGAGCGTAGCCAGAGCAGTGTACCTAGCTGGTACTAGGCTGTTGTACCTAGGC
>NW_026891056.1:0-110173 GCF_015708825.2 Lethenteron reissneri
GGCCTGGTCTCAGCTCGCTGATGAAAGTTGTAAGCGAGAATTGCATCATCGATTGCGGCTGGGTTTGCATCATCCCCCACTCCTGATGTCGAGGGAAAAATGAGCAAGGTTTAGGACTGTGGCTCATGCAGCTGCAATGGCTGCTTTGGGTACACCATCCAGACCTCCCCAGAGACCCTGGCTGACAGAGGTGGTGTTCATGCTGGTTGAGAAAAAGCGACAGGCCCACTCTCATCGTCTACACTGTAGACTGTAGCCTCATTCTCTGACAGTGGGATGCTGTAGACTCTACAGCATCCCACTGTCAGAGAATGAGGCTTAGCGCAGCCTTCGCTCGGAGGTTCGGAGAGCCGTGAGGCGCTGCAAGGATGGTTGGTGGTCGTGTGTTGCTGAGGAGATGGAGTCTGCCTCAATGGCCCACGATCACAATCGCTCTTTAATTCCATCAAAAAAGTAACCTGCAGCACCACACCTATTACCATCCTTAGGGGAAAGAACGGAGATTCAATCTACGACCCCCAGGAACAGGTTTGCAGATTTGCTGAGCATTTCTGTGAGGACCTGGGGAGGGGAAATCCCTCAGCCTGGAAAACATCATGGCACAAAGTGGGGATAACCCTGCTGAGGCTGAGGTGCCTCAAATATGGAAGAAGACACCCCCTGTGAGTGGCTGGCTAGTGGTGTTAGTGGTGGCGGTGGCGACGGTGGTGGTGTTGGTGTTAGTGGTGGTGTTGGTGGTGGCGACGGTAGTGGTGTTAGTGGTGGTGTTGGTGGTGGCGACGGTAGTGGTGTTGGTGGTGGTAGTGGTGTTGGTGGTGGTGTTGGTGGTGGTAGTGGTGTTGGTGGTGGTGGCGACGGTAGTGGTGTTGGTGGTGGTGTTGGTGGTGGTGTTGGTGGTGGTAGTGGTGTTGGTGGTGGTGTTGGTGGTGGTGTTGGTGGTGGCGGTGGTGTTGATGGTGGCGACGGTAGTGGTGTTGGTGGTGGTGTTGGTGGTGGCGACGGTAGTGGTGTTGGTGGTGTGTAACCCCTCACCCAGCCTCCGTGCTCCATGAGCCAGCTTCTGCGTTCGACCAGCAGCACAGCGGCCACCAGGTCCGTCAGGGGCCGCGTCTTCTCCGAGTCTCCCAGCCGCCCGCAGGCCCCGAGACTCTTGACGAGCAGCGCGCAGTACACCACCGCGGACAGGACGCCGTCCCAGCTCAGGGGCGCTCCGTTGAAAACCTTCCAGGCCATTGTCATGACCAGCCGGCGCGGCTCCACTCGCTTCGCCAGCCGCTCCGCGCCGCTCACAAAGTCCGGGATGGAGGCTTCGAACTCCGCCAGCAACACGTCCCCTCGGGTGTCGAACGCCTCCTGCAGCCGCTCCGCACGCAGCCGCACCAGCCGCTGGGAGCTCTGCAGCTGCGCCCCGGCCTCCCGCACCTGCCGCTGGAGTTGACGCACTTGCCGCCGCAGCTCCTGAAGGTCCTCGAACTGCTGCGACTGCTCCAGATGCTCCTGTTGCATTAGCTGCAGCTGCTCGAACCGAAGCATCAGCTGCTGCTCCTGCTGCTCCTGCACTTCCTGTAGCAGCTGCAGCAGCTGCTGCAGATGCTCCTGCTGCTGCACAAGCTCCTGCTGCTGCAGCTGCTGCACAAGCTTCTGTTGCTGCTGCAGCTGTTGCACAAGCTCCTGTTGCCGCTGCACCTTCTGGAGCTGCTCCTGCACCTGCTGCGCCAGCTCCTGTTGCCGCTGCACCTGCTGGAGCTGCTGCTGCACCTGCTGCATGTGCTGCAGCTGCTGCTGCCAGAGCGTCTCCGCCCGCTGCCGCTGCTGCTGCTGCGCCAGCTCGAGATGTCGCTGCAACTCCGGGAGCTGCTCCTGCACCTCCTGAAGCTGCCGCTGCCGCTGCTGCAGTCGCTGATGCACAGGCTGCTGCAGCTCCTGCTGCTGCTTGTGGAGCTGCCGCCGCTGCTCCGGCTGTTGCGTCAGGTGAGCTACGTAGCCGGTGATTAGATCGACGGTCATGACGGTCAGCAGCTCCATCGCTTCATCATCTTCCTCCTCCTCCTCCTCGCCGCCACCGACCCTCGCCTGAATCTCCCCCGCAGAATGCGACGCGGCTTGGGCAGAGGCCGCAGGCTGCATGGCGGTGTAGGCCTCAGTGGCGGGTGTTGACTTCGTTGTTGCTGATTCCGCTGCCGCTGCTGCTGTGGGAGGGTCGTTGATGTCGCGAGGCAATTGAGGAGGTGGAGGAGGTGGTGGAGGTGGTGGAGGAGGTGGAGGTGGTGGCAACTTCGCGACTCGCTGGGAGCTGATGGCGTCTCCCTCCATTGCGATTTGGTTCTCGGTGATGGCGTCGGATCGATCCGTGGATCGAGAGCAATCGATTCCTCCATGCGATAACGTTAGAATCGACTTCGATTGCAAGCCGTCGGTCGATTCTGACCTCGATTCACGATCCGCACGGAGGGGGGGGGGTCACAGAGACCCATAGACTACAGTAGAGATAGATAATAATAAATAAATCAATATTTTTAATAAATAACATTATTAATCACGACGTGCAGTTACTTTGCTGCCTTTTTACACCTGACGAAGGAAGCTTGTGTTGCCCCCGAAACGTCGTGATTTATTATTTTATTTATATTATTTCTATTATTTTTTTATTTTCATTTTTTATTTTACGGCCAAAAACAGTTGACTATTATCTGAACCGGTCGTGGGCCTCCCCAAGGTCAACTCGGCCTAAAAGTAGTTCCCGGTGCGGCGATCATCATCACTCCGTAGTGAGAGACAAGCGACAACCAGCTGTGCCATAGATTTATTAATAAACGACTTGAGTTCTTAGCGTGTCGGAGACACGTATTACACCTGTATGGGTCTGTGTGGTGAGTCTGTGGGTCTCTGTGTGGTGAGTCTGTGGGTCTCTGTGTGGTGAGTCTGTGGGTCTCTGTGTGGTGAGTCTGTGGGTCTCTGTATGGTGAGTCTGTGGGTCTCTGTATGGTGAGTATGTGGGTCTCTGTGTGGTGAGTCTGTGGGTCTCTGTGTGGTGAGTCTGTGGGTCTCTGTGTGGTGAGTCTGTGGGTCTCTGTATGGTGAGTCTGTGGGTCTCTGTATGGTGAGTCTGTGGGTCTCTGTGTGGTGAGTCTGTGGGTCTCTGTGTGGTGAGTCTGTGGGTCTGTGTGGTGAGTCTGTGGGTCTCTGTGTGGTGAGTCTGTGGGTCTCTGTGTGGTGAGTCTGTGGGTCTCTGTGTGGTGAGTCTGTGGGTCTCTGTGTGGTGAGTCTGTGGGTCTCTGTGTGGTGAGTCTGTGGGTCTCTGTGTGGTGAGTCTGTGGGTCTCTGTGTGGTGAGTCTGTGGGTCAGTGTGGTGAGTCTATGGGTCTCTGTGTGGTGAGTCTGTGGGTCTCTGTGTGGTGAGTCTGTGGGTCTCTGTGTGGTGAGTCTGTGGGTCTCTGTGTGGTGAGTCTGTGGGTCTCTGTATGGTGAGTCTGTGGGTCTCTGTATGGTGAGTATGTGGGTCTCTGTGTGGTGAGTCTGTGGGTCTCTGTGTGGTGAGTCTGTGGGTCTCTGTGTGGTGAGTCTGTGGGTCTCTGTATGGTGAGTCTGTGGGTCTCTGTATGGTGAGTCTGTGGGTCTCTGTGTGGTGAGTCTGTGGGTCTCTGTGTGGTGAGTCTGTGGGTCTGTGTGGTGAGTCTGTGGGTCTCTGTGTGGTGAGTCTGTGGGTCTCTGTGTGGTGAGTCTGTGGGTCTCTGTGTGGTGAGTCTGTGGGTCTCTGTGTGGTGAGTCTGTGGGTCTCTGTGTGGTGAGTCTGTGGGTCTCTGTGTGGTGAGTCTGTGGGTCTCTGTGTGGTGAGTCTGTGGGTCAGTGTGGTGAGTCTATGGGTCTCTGTGTGGTGAGTCTGTGGGTCTCTGTGTGGTGAGTCTGTGGGTCTCTGTATGGTGAGTCTGTGGGTCTCTGTATGGTGAGTCTGTGGGTCTCTGTATGGTGAGTCTGTGGGTCTCTGTATGGTGAGTCTGTGGGTCTCTGTGTGGTGAGTCTGTGGGTCTCTGTGTGGTGAGTCTGTGGGTCTCTGTGTGGTGAGTCTGTGGGTCTCTGTGTGGTGAGTCTGTGGGTCTCTGTGTGGTGAGTCTGTGGGTCAGTGTGTGGTGAGTCTGTGGGTCTCTGTGTGGTGAGTCTGTGGGTCTCTGTGTGGTGAGTCTGTGGGTCTCTGTGTGGTGAATCTGTGGGTCAGTGTGGTGAGTCTGTGGGTCTCTGTGTGTGAGTCTGTGGGTCTCTGTGTGGTGAGTCTGTGGGTCTCTGTGTGGTGAGTCTGTGGGTCTCTGTGTGAGTGAGTCTATGGGTCTCTGTGTGGTGAGTCTGTGGGTCTCTGTGTGGTGAATCTGTGGGTCAGTGTGGTGAGTCTGTGGGTCTCTGTGTGTGAGTCTGTGGGTCTCTGTGTGGTGAGTCTCTGTGTGGTGAGTCTGTGGGTCTCTGTGTGGTGAGTCTGTGGGTCTCTGTGTGAGTGAGTCTATGGGTCTCTGTGTGGTGAGTCTGTGGGTCTCTGTGTGGTGAGTCTGTGGGTCTCTGTGTGGTGAGTCTATGGGTCTCTGTGTGTGAGTCTATGGGTCTCTGTGTTGTGAGTCTATGGGTCTCTGTGTGATGAGTCTACGGGTCTCTGATTGGTGAGTCTATGGGTCTCTGTGTGATGAGTCTATGGGTCTCTGTGTGGTGCGTCTACGGGTCTCTGTGTGATGAGTCTACGGGTCTCTGTTGAACTTATTTTGTGCCGTGCGTAGCCAACCACACTAATCAGCGGTGAGGGGGAAGGACAACAAACTAAGCACAACGAACAGTTTTGTGTTTCGTCTGACGATGATTATCAGCGGCTGCCAACACAATCTCGTGACCGGTGGCTCACTGCACTCACAATCACGCGGCGTTCCATTGCTCCCCGACCTTGCCCCCCGGTGACATGACGTCTCCCTGACCTCACCTGTGCACATCACTACTCCGCCGCTGTAAACATTCATGAGTTCAAAACACTAAAGCAGAACTCTCACTTAGAACCGTTCCACGCGGCGCCGCAGACTCAACGCCGACGCAAACTGCAGCTTGTTGTGTTGCACTTGTCGCCTTTCCTCGCACCTCCGATTAGCACGGTGGGCTATGTACGGTGCAGAAGAAGTTCAACGTACATACAGATATTCCCACCGAGATTCATAGACTCACCACACAGAGACCCATAGACTCACCACACAGAGACCCATAGACTCATCACACAGAGACCCATAGACTCACCACACAGAGACCCATAGACTCATCACCCCGAGATCCATAGACTCACCACACAGACCCATAGACTCACCACACAGAGACCCATATACTCACCACACAGAGACCCATAGACTCATCACACAGAGACCCATAGACTCATCACCCCGAGATCCATAGACTCACCACACAGACCCTTAGACTCACCACACAGAGACCCATAGACTCATCACCCCGAGATCCATAGACTCACCACACAGACCCATAGACTCACCACACAGAGACCCATAGACTCATCACCCCGAGATCCATAGACTCACCACACAGACCCATAGACTCACCACAGAGAGACCCATAGACTCACCACACAGACCCATAGACTCACCACACAGACCCATAGACTCACCACACAGAGACCCATAGACTCATCACCCCGAGATCCATAGACTCATCACATATAGACCCATAGACTCACCACACAGAGACCCATAGACTCACCACACAGACACCCATAGACTCACCACACAGACCCATAGACTCATCACACAGCCCCATAGACTCACCACACAGAGACCCACAGACTCACCACACAGACCCATAGACTCACCACACAGAGACCCATAGACTCACCACACAGACCCATAGACTCACCACACAGAGACCCACAGACTCAACACACAGAGACCCACAGACTCACCACACACAGACCGCTAGACTCACACAGACCCACAGACTCACCACACACAGACCGCTAGACTCACACAGACCCACAGACTCACCACACACAGACCGCTAGACTCACACAGACATTGCAGATGCGCAAAAGAAGAAAGTTCCACACCGAGGGGACGACAATATTTCGAGAAGCGTTCGTGATTTCGATTTAAAGCTTTCGTGACTGCAGGGATTCATCTTCTTGGTTCTTTCGGTAAAGTCACGTAGAAGGGAAGTAATAAAATAATAAAAATAAAACATAATAAAACAATTCTCACGACGTTGTGGCCGAAACGTCGTGAGAATTGTTTTATTATGTTTTATTTTTATTATTTTATTACTTCCCTTCTACGTGACTTTACCGAAAGAACCAAGAAGAAGCGTTCGTGAGTTGAGTTTTCTCGTTTGGTTGTTGTTGTTGTTGTTGCTGTTGTTGTTGTTGCTGTTGTTGTTATTTCCAGTGAACGGATGAGGACAGAGCGCCTACCTAGATCTTGAGATCCTGCGAATGGGAGAGAACGTCTCTGCTGAGCACAGGTACCGCACCACGGCAACTACACACACACACGTAGTAGGTGTTTACCCTTTATACTGGTACAAAAACTGACACCTTTATACAAGGCATCATGTTTGCAATAACCACAACACATGCAGTCAAAATGCAAACTAAAAGAAACAACTGTGATGATGATAATGATATTCACTGTCCTTGAAGTTGATTGGTCCACACCCGAGACAGCTTTTCTTAGAGCCTAGTCTACATTGGTGTTGGACCAGATGACGCCAAAAGGCGCACAACTCAAAGACAATGGCACTATCGGAGTATTGAGAGCTCGGGGTGAAGCATTTACACTATGAGACGTCTCCTTTACCAGTGGAAAAATATAGTGATGGGGTTTAACCCTTTAAACTGGTAGAAAAACTGACACCTTGATACAAGGCATCATGTTTGCAATAACCACAACACAAGCAGTCACAATGCAAACAAAAAGAAACAACTTCAAGGACAGTGCATATCATCATCAGAGTTGTTTCTTTTTGTTTGCATTTTGACTGCTTGTGTTGTGATTACTGCAAACATGATCCCTTGTATCAAGGTGTCAGTTTTTCTACCAGTTGAAAGTGTAAAACCCATCACTATATGTTGCCACTGCTAAAGGAGATGTCTCGTAGTACACACGCTCGCTTACAGGGAAATGTTGTCACGCTTTGAGATGCTTCTCCTCCAGACGTCTGGAACACTTACGCCATTAGACAGCCACTGGCGCTCTGCACTTTCAAATCATCATCGAGATTGAAAAACTCGTTCATCTCATGGCCAGGAGGTTTCAACTACCTTGCCTGGTATGCAGGGGGTTGTGGGTTAGTATTTATTAATTACAAGACTGCATTGCACAGTAAAATGTTAAGTAGAAAACAAGGTAAATTCTTAGCCTACCTATATGAACTGCAATTGAATAGAAAGTTTTTTCAGGAAACAATCCTATCTGCTACAAAAACTTTTAGCATGCATTGAACGTATCGATTCATGGTAACCTTAAAATGAAATCGCTAAAGCTACGTATCATAGTGTAGTGTATAATGTAGTGAAGTGTATAGTGTAGTGTAATAATGTAGTGTATAGTGTAGTGTAATAGTATAGTGTATAGTGTAGTGTATAGTATAGTGTAGTGTATAGTGTAGTATATAGTGTAGTATATAGTGTAGTGTATAGTGTAGTAGTGTAGTGTAATAATGTAGTGTATAGTGTAGTGTATAGTGTAGTAGTGTATAGTGTAGTGTATAGTGTAGTGTATAGTGTAGTGTGTAGGGTAGTGTATAGTGTAGTGTGTAGTGTAGTGTATAGTAGTGTAGTGTATAGTAGTGTATAGTGTAGTGTATAGTAATCATGTAGTGTATAGTGTAGTGTATTGTATAGTGTAGTGTATAGTGTAGTGTATAGTGTAGTGTATAGTCTAGTGTATACATGCATTGAACGTATTGTAACATATCATATTGTACTGTGCTCACCAAGATTCTGTCCGTCGCCTGCACACTAGAACGATGTTCGCTTGCTGATGGCTACATCAACTTAGTTCTCGGAAGAGGAGGATGGCGATGACAAGGCACAGCGTCGTACCCCCTACGCTGCTGCGTTTGCCTGCCGCGCGAAACGTAAAACGTTCCACAATTCCGCCATCGCCATCGCAAGTCGAACTACCGTAAGTGGAACCCCGTCGTGGCTCGGGCACGACCCGTCCCGCCACGAGGCGTGGTTCACCGTCGCGGTGCCACCGCCGCTCACCGGAGGGTTCGCAGGCGCCGCTGTGTCTGCTTCCGTCTCCTGGCCCGGCACGCGGCGCACACCACGACGGTCAGCGGCACCATCGCGGCCACCGCGGCGATCGCGGCGATCGCGGCGCTGACGAAGGGGCTCTTAGTCGTCGTGTCGAGCGACTCATCTTCTGACGAGGAGCGGCCTGGGGGGGGGGGGGTCACGAGAGTCGCACGGCCACAAGCGACGACTCTTCGTGGACGATAAAAACACTGGCACCGCACCGAGGTCACTGCCGACCCCGTGGGATTGATGCGTCTTCCGTGACCGGCGGCCGCCGTCGATCTGGCTGATACGCGGACCCCCCCGGGGACGTGACAAGCCATCGCCGCCATCTTGTGCACAGCGATCCAACTGGCTGCGTTGAAGCTGTTCCCATAAAATGAAAAACTTCGTTGACTTTTCCCACAAATGTTACTTCTAATTGCGCAGCAAATGGACGCGACCGCGGGGAGAGAGACACGCAAACAACAGACGTACGGGCATCGCCAGGGTCAGGATCGAACCCGCAAACTCCTGTGTACCGGGCGAGGTAGTTAACATTTTGGCGTCACTGCGATCGTGGCGGGAGGGAGGAGAGGAACTCACCGTCATCAGCGTTGGCACCTCCGCCGCTGGCTGGTGGCGTGCGTGCTGACGGTGTCCTCACGCCGTAGTAGTGGTGCCGAGTGGTTGTGGTGGCGCTTGTGGCGACTGTTATGGTGGTGGTGACGGCGGTGGTGGTGGCGACGGTGGTGGTGGCGACAGTGGTGGTGGCAGCGGTGGTAGTGGCAGTGATGGTGGTGGCAGTGGTGGTGGTGGTGGTGGCAGTGGTAGTGGTGGTGGCAGTGGTAGTGGTGGTGGCAGTGGTGGCGGTGGTGGTGGCGGTGGTGGTGGTGGAGCCCCAGAGACCTGTGCCGTCCAGTGGCACGGCTCCCGGCTCTAAGCTGCTGCTGCTGCTGCTGCTGCCGCTGGCGACTGTAGGGAGGGGGCAGTTACCAACGGGGGGGGGGAGGGGGGGGAGAGAGCAGCGAGCGATGGGCAAACCAGTCGGAGTGTTTCTAGGCGGCAAAGAAGCTCCACTAGGGGGGGATGCGTGAGAGAAGGGGGGGGGGGGGGCACGAGCGTGCTGGAGCGGAGAGGGCAGCCGGCCGGCCGGCGATGCTCTTGCCGACCTTGTACGTAGAGGCGCGCCCGCAGTTGCTCGTGGTGCAGCTTGTTGACCGCAAAGCACGTGTACGTGCCCGAGTCGCCAGGCGACACGCTCCAGATGAGCAGCGTGCCGTTGGCCAAGGTTTGGTGGCGCTCGCCCGCCAGGGGTCCGGCGTAGTCGCCCTTGAACCTGGCGGTGCGCGGCGCAAGCAAAGAGGGGGGGGGAGCCTTGACGACTAGTAAGCGGCGAAACTATTTTTAAATCCTTTATATTAAGTTCACTTGCTTGCGCGCTTACGACCGTGCAAAACTTTCGGTCGTTTTTTAACCCACTTCCCGTGATCCAATCGAGCTGACATTTTGCACACAGACTCGTTGTGCGTGACAATGTATTTTCGTGAAAATTTTTTCTCCAAAATTTTCCACTTTTTAGGAAAAAACTATTTCACTAACACAATCGTATATTTTTCCTAAACACAGAAAATTATTCAAGAAAATAACAAAAATGTACAATATAAACAATCATACAAAAACTGAAAACCTTATAATCCTTATATACTTTCCTTATATTTAATTTAAAATACCAATGTGATAAAAATGAAACTCTTACTCAAGAAAAACAGAAATGAATAATAAAATAAAACCGATGCCCCACATATAAAGGATTTATAGTGAAAAACTTTGTTTTCACGGGTTAATTTTTTCTTCTTGGTTCTTTCGGTAAAGTCACGTAGAAGGGAAATAATAAAATGATAAAAATAAAACACAATAAAATCGAATTCTCACGACGTTTTGGCCACAACGCAAGCAGCCATCCTCAGGTGAAGAACAGGTCTGTCGGGGAGACAGCATCTGAATGAAACACCGCCAGGCTTGGCAGCGTATATTTAAGCTAGGCGCTCTTCCCCCTCCAACCAGGACCCCATTCAAACAACAACAACAACGACAACAGCAACAACAAAGAGTGCTTAGTTCACGGAGAGAGTAAAGTAGCCGGGCCAGCGTCGCTCTCACCACAGGATGTTGGGACGCGGCAACCCAAACACGGCACAGTCCAAGTGCGCGGCCTGTCCCTCTGTGGTCGTGTACAGCCTGTCCGGCGGCGACAGCATCCGTGGGGCCACGGCTGAGGGAGAGGCAGGGGGGGGGGGGGGGGCAGGCAGAGAAGTTCAAGTTCATGTAGTAGGTGTGGAGCCCTGTGAGCCATTCGGCTCTTGAATCTGGTGCAACCGCAACAAACACAAAACAAAAACATGAACAAGAAAACATCTTAAAGTGACTATGTGACTGAGTGCAAACAGATAATCCAAGAAAAGACAGCAACATATTGCAGAGAAAATCACCGTACACCAACGCTGTGTGCAAACATCCCAGTGGGATGCAAGTCAAACAACAACAACAACAACCACAAGACAACTTAGAAGGGAGCAGGGGGGAGGCAGGGGAGGGAGGGAGGGTTGCTGGGTTAGAGGAATGTTGTGGGACCACAGCAGAGATGCCACCAGGTGAAGGAGGAGGGGGTGGTGGTAGCAGGAGTTGACGAGGGAAAGTTCAGGAGGGAAGCGAGAGAGAGAGAGGAGATTGGAGAATGAGGAGAGCGAATCAGCAAGTGGAAGGAGCGGAGGGAGAGCGGTGGGAGACACTGAGCGGTCATCCCTCCACAAAATACAGGAAGTGGACTCACACAGAGACCCACAGACTCACACAGCGACTCATAGACTCACACAGAGACCCATAGACTCACACAGAGACCCACAGACTCACACAGAGACCCACAGACTCACACAGAGACCCATAGACTCACACAGTGACTCATAGACTCACACAGAGACCCACAGACTGACACAGAGACCCATAGACTCACACAGTGACTCATAGACTCACACAGAGACCCACAGAATCACACAGACCGATAGACCACACAATCTCACAGAGTCTCATAGACTTACACAGAAACTCATAGACTCACACAGAGACCCACAGACTGACACAGACCCACAGACTCACACAGCAACCTATAAACTCACACAGCGACCCACAGACTCACACAGCAACCTATAAACTCACACAGAGACCCACAGACTCACACAGCGACTCAGTCGTCCTTCCCCCGCACCCCCTGCTCACCCAGCACGTTGACGTAGGCGTTGGCCAGGATGGTGCCGTGGCGGTTGGAGGCCTGGCACTGGTACACGCCGGTGTCTTCCTCCCGCAGCCGGGTCAGCGTCAGGGAGTCGCCGTCCACCCACCGGCCCGGCACCTTGGGGGCTTCTGCTCCGTCGCACGGCGGCACGACACCCGGCACGGTTTGGCGCGGTCTTGGCACCGTCCATGGTGAGATCTGCCGTCTCACAATCCAGGGTCCTCGCCAGTAGGTGGTCAGCTTCCCCACCTGTCCGGCACCGACGCGGGGAGTGTACAGCCACACCTCGGAGCCCGCAGTGTAGAAGGGGGGCTCCATACGGGGTCGGGCGCCCTGCTCTTGCCGCTGGTGCGCGGCCTCTCCGTGCGGGTAGGCTCGGCCCCTGGCCCCTCGCAGGGTCTCCAGCAAGTGCTCCACGGGGTGGCTCCCTTCCTCCCGTTGCGGCGGAGGGACACCGAACAGCAGATCTGCGGGCAGGCGAGACTCGCGACCAAACATCATTAGGAACGGGGTCTGTCCTGTAGAGGTGTGAACGGCGGTGGTGTAGGCGAACAGGGCATAGGGAAGGTGTTCGTCCCAGTCCTGTTGATTCGCGGCCGCCATGCGTTTAAGCTTCCCGGCCAGAGTCTGGTTCATCCTCTCTACCATCCCGTTCGCCTGGGGGTGATACGCCGTGGTTCGGTCCTTCTGGATCCCGAACTCTCGGCACAGCGCCTGAAATAGTTCGGCCTCGAATTCACTACCCTGGTCGGTAATGACTCGTTCGGGGATCCCGCACTTAAGTACGTAGTTTTCCACGAAGGCCCGGGCCACTACGAGGGCTGTTTTATCCGGGATAGCCACCGCCACGGGGTAGCGGGTGAAGTACTCCACCGCTACGAGAATATATCGGTTGCCCCGGTGGGATCGTGGAAAGGGCCCCTGCAGGTCGATTCCGACCAACTGATTCGTCCGACTGACTCGGAACGGCCTCAGGGGTACCTGGTACCTCGCCGGCTTTTGCCCACACTGCTGACAGGCCCGGCAGCCCTGCACCCAGGCGGCCACATCTTGCGCCAATTTAGGCCAGAGATACTGGCGACGCAGAGTCTCCCGGGTGCGCCGTTCCCCATCATGGCCCCCGAGCGGGTGGTCGTGTACCAGTCGTAGTAGTTGGGGTCGCACATGGGCGGGAACGCAGATGCACCCCGGCTGCCCAGCGTCGGCCAGTTCCCTCACCACCCCGTTTTCTACACACAACCGGGCATACAAACCGCTCCAGGGTCCTGGTAGGGCGCTCTTTTCCTCCCGCAGTGCCGCCTCCACTGCCGCCAGATCCGGATCTCGCTGCTGGGTCTGTCTCAGCTGCTCGTCGTTTAGGCCCGGGAAGGCGCAGCCGACGTCCTCCTGGATCCGTCCGATCGGGTCCCGAGCCGCGGGTCCCGCGCTTGCCGGGCGGTCGACGGGATCCTCGGTGCCACCTGTGAAGGTCTCTGTGGCGCACACTGCACTCTCTCTCGCTGGGGGGGGGTCAGTGGCCGCGGCTTCTCGGGGGTCCGTTGCCTGCCGGCAGCGTCCCCCCGTGAAACACGGGCAGGCCTCCTCCGCCCTCGTCTCGGCGTACACCGTGGGTCGCCTCGACAAGGCGTCCGCGTTTGCATGCGTCCGGCCAGCCCGATACTCGATTTGCAGGTTGTACTCCTGCAACTGCGCCAACCACCGGGCCATCTGCCCCCGCGGCTCCTTGAATGTAAGAAGAAACTGCAGAGCATAATGGTCAGTGCGTACGCGACATCTCCTGCCGTACAAATACGGCCGGAACTGTTTGCATGCGAAAATCACGGCGTACAACTCTTGGCGGGTCACGCAATAGTTCAGCTCGGCCCCACTCAAGGTCCGGGTGGCGTACGCGATGACTCGTTCCGTCCCATCCTGTACCTGTGACAACACCACGCCCAGCCCGCTGCTGCAGGCGTCGGTGTCCAAAATAAAATCGGTGGTAAAATCGGGGAAAGCGAGGGTGGGGGCGTGGGTGAGGTGATCTTTGAGAGTGGTGAAGGCCGTCTGGCAGGCCCCCGTCCACTGATAGGGGTGCTTAGGGGAGGTGAGTTGGGTGAGGGGGCGTGCAATCTCGCTGAATCCCTTTACAAATCGACGATAATAGGTGGCGAGCCCCAAAAATGATCTGATCTCCGTCAGATTCCTTGGCCGTGGCCACTCCACTACGGCGCGTACCTTCTCCGGATCGGTGTGCACGCCTGCCTCGCTGACGCGATGCCCGAGGTACCCCACCTCGCGTTGTGCCATGTAACACTTACGTGGCTTGAGCTTGAGATGAGCCGCTCGCAGTCGCTGGAACACCTCTCGAAGCCTGGACCAATGCTCAGACAAAGATCTACTGAACACTATCACATCGTCCAAGTAAATCAGGCACTGTTCCCACTGCAAGCCCCGCATCACCAACTCCATCAACCGCTGGAACGTCGCGGGCGCGTTAGTGAGTCCGAACGGCAACACTCGAAACTCAAATAGGCCCATCGGGGTGGTGAATGCTGTTTTTGGCCGATCCTCCTCCGTCATCTCCACCTGCCAGTAACCGGACGCCAGATCGAGGGTGGAAAAATACCGCGCTCCTGCGAGACTGTCGAAGGTGTCGTCGATGCGGGGTATGGGGAAGGCATCGCCGAGCGTGACTGCGTTTAGTTTACGGTAATCGACGCAGAACCGGGTTGACCCATCCTTTTTCGTTACTAGTACCACCGGGGCTGACCAGGGGCTCGCCGAGGGCTGAATTATGTTATCGCGAAGCATGTCCCCAACTGCCTCTTTGATTTGGGCGCGTTCGGGTGCGCCCACTCGGTACGCAGGGAGTTTGATGGGGTGGGCTGCACCGGTGTCAATTTGGTGCTTAACAAGATCGGTCCGACCCACGTCCGAGTCGTGTTCACTGAATACGTCGGCATACTCCCGCAGTAACTCGCGCAGCCGATCGGCCTCTCCCTTAGGTAAATCCGCCCATGGTACATGTAACGCGTCGAGCAGGGGAACGACCTCGGCTCGGGGAGTCGGGCCGACTCGCCAGGCCAGGTCCTGGTCACCCTCAGGACGCCCGGGGTCCTCAGCCCAGAGTGCGAACACCGAGTCGTTAGAGTGGCGTGCGTGCAGGGGATGTACTGTGGCTATCGGGGTGCGCCGTCGCAGTATCGCTGGGGTATGGTGGGGGTTAAACATCCGCATAAACAATCGGTCCCCATCTGCGTTTACCAACGTGGCGGATCCCACAACCCCATACCGTTTTGCCAACTCCGGGTGAGGAGTTAGCATTACCTCCCCTGATGGTCGGAGCGCGGGGTCGGTGGGGGATGTTGCCACCGGCACCAGCATCTCGGTGAGCGGGCCGATGGTGACGGCCGTCGCCAGGATAGCGGCCACAGGTGCAAAGCGGCGGCGCGTTGGTTCTCGTCCCAGGAACGGTATCCGCTCGCCATTGCTCTCCATGGTGGCGCATCGCTGGCGGGGTTGCACGTTGAGTCCCAACCGTTCTAGGAGGTCGGTGCCTGCGATACACTCGTGACACAACGCACTCGACACGTAGAACTCCTGCGTGCACACCTGGCTGCCTATGCGGACCTCTAGGGTGGCTCTCCCCAGCAGCCCCATTCCGGCTCCGCTCGCTGTGTGCAGCGCGCGGTCCGGGGCCTGCAGGTGACGCACGTCGACCCCGATCGCGCTGCAGTGCGCTGCGCTCACGAGCGAGGCCACCGCCCCCGTGTCCAGCAGGATTCGGGTACGCACTCCGTTTACCTCCCCTTCCACCAGCGACGTGGCCCCCGTGATTCCCGCCACCAGCTCCCGCAGCCAGTCGCCAGGAGTCACCGTTTCTGTGGGCGTTGTTGCTGGAACCTGTGTGGAGATCACTCGCTCGCCATTATTCTCACAGCTTGTTTGTGTCGGGGCTACGTCGATTTCACCCCCCGGTGGTCCCCTCTCTAGGGGGGCCTTAGTGTTTGACCTTAGCTCTTGTCTAGCTCGGGCGACCTGAGGACAGTCCCTCACTAGATGCCCTCGGCGATCGCACATATAACATGCCCGGGGAGGGGTGGCGGCTCCGTAATGGGCTCTCTGCCCACTCCCTCTCCCTCCTCCAGTACGCAGTTGTCCCAAATCGGACTCTAATTGGGACACCCTCCCGGCCAGCCCCCCTACGGTCGAGCGTAGTTCCCCCATCTCCGTCTCAATGGTAGACTGTAGCTTGGCCATATTTCGGCTCATTTTATCGTCTACTTGGGTTATCATATCTCCCATGCCAGCCTGTAACCCGGCTACCCATCCCGGGGTTGTCTCGCGGGACACTGGAGGCTCTCTTTCCCGGCCCCTTACCGTCCTCGCGAGCTCCTGTTCCTCCTCCTCGTCTTCCGAGAGCAGGCTCGCAATGGCGCGCTCTCGTCCCAGCCCCCGGAGCTGCGCGCGTTCGCTGTGAATTCTTTCACACTTACGTGCGCGCTCGACAAGGGTGTTAAAGGGAAGACGTGGGCAGCTCATGTCTGGCTGCCACCACGCCGTGCGAGACAGGTACCGCTGGATTTTCTCGGCGGCCAGTTCCTCAATAACATCAGTTGCGTACCCAGGGCGTGCGATCTTTGTTAACTCGCGCACATCCTCGGCGTAATCACGTAGATCTTCGCCAGGTTGGCGACGGCGCGCCTCTAAGGCCGATTTTGCTTCCTCCTCGTCACGCGTGCCAAAACGCTGATCGAGTCGGCGCATCAGCTCCTCTAGCTGTGCCTGTGCGCTCGCGGGTAACGCTTCTACAAAATCGGCTGCCCGCCCATCAAGATTCATATTAAGTTGACGTACTGCCTGCGCGTCCGTCCATCCATTAATTTCCTTGGCCCCTAAGAGATTGCGGGCGAATGCCTTCCACGAAGGGGCCCCCCGGCCGGTAAATATTAGTCTTATTTTAGCGTGAGGTAACGCGGGGGTCCGTACCGCTTCCGACACCAATTTGTGGGGGCCGTTGGCCCCCGGGGTCCCTCCCGCCTGCATCCCCTATTCCGTTTACGTTACCCCACCTCCCTATTACTCGCTACGGTTTCGCCGGCATTCGAATGCGACGCCCCTACTGTTACAGCCTCGCGCCGCGCTCCCACGCTGCGAGCATACGTGCGCACATCATCGTCAATCAAACGCCGTGCTCGCAGTATAGCCCTGTGCGGCACGTTACCAATGCGCATCCGTATTATACCCGTAGTGAACGTGCGCGCATACACGCATACAGCTCCACACGCGATACGCACTCTTGCGCCGCTCTGCGCAGCGCTCGCCGCCTGCTGGCCGCTTACGTTATGAGCGCGCACCTGGGGGACGCCGATTACGCACGCACGCCCACACACACGCCGCTCCGCGCACTCCAACTCAACTCACGTTATACTCGCGCACCTGTATCACACACGGAGTGAACACACGTGACACCCACTCTCGCACCGCTCTGCGCCGCGCTCCCCCGAGGCGAGCCGCAGCACCACAGAATCACTGCGTACCCACGCGCAACCCGCGCGCTCAGCTCCGCGCAGCGCTCACTCACGTGGCGAACCACTGTGCACACAGCGCACCCACACGCTCACACTGCACGACAAGATCACGCGAGACCACGCTTCGCTATTAATGATTTATTACCTGATAACTAATGTTGAATTAGTGAGTCGACGAGGCTGGCCTATTCCACTAAACCGGCACCTATTCCCTATTTATCGGCTATGATTCTAATTCACCTTCTTACTCACTGTTAAGTGTCCACGGCGGTCCGCTGATCCTTGTGTTAACCGCGTGCCTCGGTGCGTCGCACGGACGTCCGGGTCGCTGGCTCGAGCTGCGTCTGGTCGCCTGGCGCTGGAGTAAGAGAGCGATTTCCCCTCTGCGCTCCTCTATTTATCCTCCCTACCTCAAAGGGGATGCTGCGCTGAACAATGGGCTCGTGCACCCCAAGCCCGCGCACGGCGGTTCCCGGGCGCTGTTGATATGCTAATCAGTGAGCGACGTTGGCGGCGTACATCCTAATTACTCCCTTACCCTTCCTAACAATGGGGCCTGCGCGCTCAAGCGCAATTATCCCAACCCTCCATGACTATGCGCAACAGCCCCTGTGACCCCGCTATTCATGCTGTCCCGTGCTTCCCCTGCTTGCCCCGTCGACTCGTGGGGGTGTGTGTGGGGGGGAAATGCGCCTCAACCGCGGTGGCCGAATGCCCCACGCCGCGACCACACCATATTAAGGCCGGCAGCAGCGCCGCGGTACCACGTAGCACGGGGGAGGTCATCCAATTCCCTGATCGCCGGAAACCGTGAGAATTAATCCCGATAAGGGTCTCTCGGATAAAAACCGGTCGATCAGGTAACCTTCCCTTCCAGCTCTATGGGGGGGGGGGGGAATGCGTGCGGGTGTGTGCTTATGTGGGGCGGGTGATGGGGGGCAGTGCGGTGGGGGAAGCCGGGCGGCTCCCTGGCTCGGCAGAGCGGCCCCGTCGTTGTGGCACCACAGTTGCAGTCGAAACGTCGTGAGGATTTTTATTGTTTTATATTTTTGTTATTTTATTACTTCCCTTCAACGTGACTTTACCGAAAGAACCAAGATTATGAATCCATACTCTTTAGTTCTTTCGGTAAAGTCACGTAGGAATAAAATAAAAGTGTACGACGTTTCGATCACAACACAAGCAGTCGTCCCCAGTACTGCTGTATGGTGTCCATACATTTTGAGGTTTTTAAAATATAAATTGTATTTGACGACCCGTGCCACTGTTTGCAAGTGTGACTACTGTTGTATCTCCAGGTTAAACTAAATAAAATACCGCCACCCATTAATAAACAGAACAGCGCTGCAAACACAACCTAAACACACACCCACAAGATACTAAACATCTTCTTGGTTCTTTCGGTAAAGTCACGTAGAAGGAAAATAATAAAAATAAAACATAGTAAAATATAATTCTCACGACGTTTCGGCCACAACACAAGCAGCCGTCCTCAGGTGAAGAACAGACGCTGTCTTTCCGACAGACCTGTTCTTCACCTGAGGACGGCTGCTTGCGTTGTGGCCGAAACGTCGTGAGAATATTATTTTATTGTTTAATTTTTATTATTTTATTATTTTCCTTCTACGTGATGACTTTACCGAAAGAACCAACAATATGAATCCCTGCAGTCACGAAAGAAGCTTTAAATCGAAAAAAAGATACTAAACATTTACGTGTTTTTATTGTTACGAGTTTGCCCCGCTGCGTAAAAACAAACAAAATTCCTCTCGCGTGCGCTTCTCAGAGAAGGCCGAAGCCCCAACCCCGCACCCCCCCGCCTTGCCTGGAAGCCCCTGCCGAGGGAGACGCACCCAAGGCGGCCGAGCTCCGCCCGCTCACCGGGGGGGAGGGGGGGGAAAGGCCGTTCTTCTCGAGTAGTCGTGACGACATTCGCCTTTCAACACTGTTATTATTATTGTTGTTGTTGTTTGTGCGCGGGCGTTGTTTGCGGCTCGTCTAAACAACTCTGTGCAGGGTGGCGTCGAGTTTCGCCTGAGGCTTGACGAACCGCGAATTGCGTGCGTCCATCGGTGAACGTGTTGGAAAAGGAGCTCGCTGATTGGCCCAATTTGGCAGCCAATGGGCGCGCAGGAATCGTGAGCACGTAAATGACGTCACGCACCGGGGGGGAGGGGCGGGGTTTGAGAAATGTGACGTCACGCACCCGGGGGGGGAGGGGCGGGGTTTGAGAAATGTGACGTCACGCACCCGGGGGGGGAGGGGCGGAGTTTGAGAAATGTGACGTCACGCACCCGGGGGGGGAGGGGCGGAGTTTGAGAAATGTGACGTCACGCACATCAAAATTCGCAACTTTAAATAAATGTTAATTAAATAGAAGCGTTATAACAGAAATTTTTTTAAAAATAAATTTTCATTATTAACTGTTTTATTATTTTAATTTGCTAAGGTCACCTTTTATTTATTCCACGAAGGAACATTTTTCTTCTCCATGGGAGAATTGAGAAGCATACATTTAGTAATTTTTTGAATGATTGTTACTAAACATTTTGATTCTAATGATTCTAGCAGGGCTTTTCATTCTGTGAAATGAATATATGATTCTTATAGTTGTACTCTCCATTTAGCTTCGTTCTACTACAAAGTTTCAAGTATTTTTTCATAGTTATTACTTTTAATATTTATTATAAGAGAATTTCAATATAATATTCTGAACATCTGCAGTTTTAGTTAGAAGTTGAATCTTTTCAAGCGAATTTTATGCTAAATTTCAGCTTTCCAACGCCTCCTTTTAATGTATGTTGTCTCCTACAACATCAGAGTACAGCGCCACATTAAATACGCACTACAATGACAATAGTTTAAAGCGATTTGAAGCATTTTTATTTTCAAAATTGAAATATGGTTTTGGGAGGGGGGGTCAAAAATCGGCAAAAATCGCGTGACGTCATTTATGGACGGCCCCACAGTGTCTGTAAATTAATATTTTATTCTGCCAATATAAACAGGTCCCTGTGGGGTGGGCTGGTAGGACCGAACAATTGAATGGCTATAATAAAATGAAATGGCAAAAAATGGGCGCCAGTAAGTGGATGGAAACGTAGACGTAGTGGAACATAAGAAACAATAAAGTAGTAGTAACCGTTGTGCAAAAAACACTAGTATTGCACAAGTATGTACCCACGTGAGTGCAGCTTGGAGCAGACACAGCGAGTAGCAACAATGTGCACGCTACGCAGCGCCGTGGACCACGCCCCTATCCCTGCTAGCCCCGCCTCCTCGCCCTGGTGCTGTATTCTCGACTGTAGACTCCGCCCCTTCTCGCCAACGGCCCCTCCCCTCATCGCGCTAAGCTCCGCCTCACACCACTTGACCCCGCCCCGCTCCCCCGTGTCCCCGCCCCGGTCCCCCGTGGCCCCGCCCCGCTCCCCCGTGGCCCCGCCCCGGTCCCCCGTGGCTCCGCCCCGCTCCCCCGTGGCCCCGCCCCGCTCCCCCGTGGCCCCGCCCCGCTCCCCCGTGGCCCCGCCCCGCTCCCCCGTGGCCCCGCCCCGGTCCCCCGTGGCCCCGCTCCATCTCGGTGTCCCCGCCCCCAGCTCGTGGCCACGCCCCCTGCAGCAGTAGCCCCGCCCTCCACCCGCGTAGCCCCGCCCAGCCCCGCCCCCTGCAGCAGTAGCCCCGCCCCCTGCAGCTGTAGCCCCGCCCTCCACCCGCTGTAGCCCCGCCCCCTGCAGCAGTAGCCCCGCCCTCCACCCGCGTAGCCCCGCCCCCTGCCGCTGTAGCCCCGCCCAATAGACCCCTAGCGGGGGAGAGATTCCCAGGCCTGGCTCGGCTGGAGAGCCGCCGACAAGGAAGGATGGGGGGGGTAGGGAGTTGTTTTTAATGTAAAAGCTTTAAATGTAAATGTTTCTATTAAAAAACATCAGGGAATGTAACATTGTTAAACATTTACTCCCTTTTACACACGCGGGAGAACTATACGAAGGGAGAGTTTCAGGCCTAGTTCTAGGCTTTAGGCTTAGCTGTAGCTTTAGGCCGCCGTGAGTTAATTGTTAATATAGATGTTTTAATTATTTATGTAAAAGCTTTAAATGTAAATGTTTCTATTTAAAAGCATCAGGGAATGTAACATTGTTAAACATTAACTCCCTTGCACACACGCGGGGGAACGATACGAAGGGAGAGTTTGAGGCCTAGGTCTAGGCTTTAGGCCTAGCTGTAGGCTTTATGCCGCTGTGAGTTAATTTTAATTTACAAGTTTTAATTAAAAGCTATCTCAGGGAATTATAAGGGAATGTTACACTTCTTTAGCCAGGAAAGCCTCATTAATTTTAATGTTTTAATTAAAAGCTATCTGAGGGAATTATAAGGGAATGTTACACTTGTTTAGCCAGGAAAGCGTCACTGAGTCTAAAGGTTTTTGTAGGGTCATGCCAAGTGTTTGCAGTAGGGGGCGATGTTGCTACACGGACGGACGAACGGACGGACAAACGATATAATCTATTGTAGGCTGGTCCACTTCGTTCCTACCAGTATCATATTTTTACTGGCAAATGAGGTTCCCATGGAATAAAATAATTGTTTCCCTTCTACGTGAGTTTACCGAAAGAACCAAGAATATGAATCCCTGCAGTCACGAAAGCTTTAAATCGAAATGTAACTTGACGTAATGTGTTCCTGTCTATTGCGTTTAATAAACACAACGCGCACACGCGTAGGAGACACCCGTGTCACTGTCATGCTATTGAAGGGACGTTTAATCTCTTAAACGTGAACACGAAAATCACCGACAGCAATAAACAATAAACAACCAATAACACTGGTCAACAAAATATAGATAAACACATTGGCGATAGGGCAACACTCGGGCGGATAACGCATTGATGACACTGGTCAACACAAAAAAAAAATGCTGGCCTGGACTTTTGCAGCTGTTTTAGACATCTCATTTCGATGCTATCGGCATACCCCATTTTCATTGATTTTACCCGAAATTAACTCTGTCACTTATGATTGCAAGTCGTTGCGAGTCAGTGACTGCTTTAGTGTCAAAATACGGTGCTGTATTTTTAGGATAGTGTGTTTATGACCAGTGTTATAATCAACGGGCCGCTGACGACGTCCCCTCCTCTCTACAGTTCGGGAACCCGCCGTGGGAACGGGGAACTTGCGGCTCTCACGGCCACCAACCTCCCGTCGTCGTCGCGAGGCAGTCGCCAAACGAGACTCATGCTGAGGGGGGCCCCCCGGGGGGCCGAGCCCCCCCTCTGGCCGTCCCCGCTCTCCCGCGCTCTCCGCTCCCGAAGGGACTCGCCAGCCCCACGTCGCCCACGCCCCTCGTGACCCGCCGCAGCCGCTCCGTGACCCGGCTCCACCACCCCGAGCCCTCCCTCCCCCCCCCTCCCTTCTCCCCCCCCCTCCCCCCCGCGCTCCCCCGAACCTCCCACTGCAACCCCCCCCTGTGTGCGCGCAGCCCCTCTCCTCCTAGGTTCCTGGCGTTCTCCCTCGGCGTGTGCGTCTGGCGTCGAAACGCCCGCCTCTCCCACCGCTCTCGCGAGTCCCACGAGTGACGCCCCGTGCCCACCGCTCTCGCTCTCCCGGCGCCCTCCGCCCCTCTCCCCCTCGCCGCCCCCCCCCCCCCAGCTCGCGCTCCGGGGCGCTCTCCGCCGCCGCTCTGCGGGGGGGCTCCCGCGGACGGCCTGGAGCGGCCCCCGAGGCCCGCGGACGGCCGTGCGAGCCGGTCCTCCGCCCTCCTGCCGCCTCCGCTGACGCCGCCGCGGCCGCCGCCGCCACCGCCGCCGGCTCGCTCCATGGCAGATCGCTGCGGCTTCTTGTCGTCGTTGCTGTTGCTGTTGAGGGTTGTGATGCAGCGAGAACAGCTCCCTGTATCATCACCACCACCACCAACCACCACCACCACCATCACCACCACCACCACCACCATCACCAACATCACCACCACCACCAACCATCACCATCATCACCACCATCATCACCATCACCACCATCACCAACCATCTCCACCATCACCACCATCACCACCACCATCACAACCATCACCAACCATCACCACCATCACCAACCATCACAACCATCACCACCATCACCACCACCATCACAACCATCACCAACCATCACCACCATCCCCAACCATCACCACCATCACCACCACCACCACCACCAACCATCACCACCACCATCACCACCATCACCACCATCACCACCACCACCACCAACCATCACCAACCATCACCACCATCACCACCACCATCACAACCATCACCACCATCACCACCATCACCAACCATCACCACCATCACCACCACCATCACCACTACCACCACCAACCATCACCACCATCACCACCATCACCACCACCAACCATCACCAACCATCACCACCATCACCACCACCATCACCACTACCATCACAACCATCACCAACCATCACCACCATCACCACCACCATCACCACCACCATCACAACCATCACTACCACCATCACCACCACCAACCATCACCACCATCACCACCACCATCACCACCATCACTACCATCACCAACCATCACCTACACGGGGGACCTTTGTCTGTGTATAGCTACTAACAGCACTTGCCCCTACAGCCTGCTAGAGGCTACACGGGGCACCTTTGTCTGTGTATAGGTGCTACTAACAGCACTTGCCCCTACATCCTGCTAGAGGCTACACGGGGCACCTTTGTCTATGTACTTGATTTGACTCACGGGGGGGGGGGGGGGGTAGCAGCCCACCCCCAGCCGGCCAAGGTGCGACCTCGGCCGGCTGAGCAATCTAGCCGAGACCGGTGGCACTCCCCGGGACTAGGCCTTACCGCAGGGCTCACCGGCGCAACGCTGCGTCGACGTCTTGGGGAGGGGGTCTTGAGTGATTTTCTCCGTCGTTGTGAGCTCACACACTCAACAATGTCCTCGTGTGGAGTGCAGCAGCAGCAGGAGGAGGAGGTCCGACGTCGCGTGCCGACACCTCGGGCAGGAGGCTGCAGGCAGCTGCGAACTCGTGAGATTGGCAGGGCGCGTTTATAATACGTAGTGCGGATAGGCGACCACGTGACGCGAGTGCGACTCGGATTCCGTAGAACTGATAAGACTGCGCGCTGCGCCGTAGACTCAACACTGCGGCTCAGCCGACGTTTCAGGTCCCCTGGGGGACGTGCGAGTCACGTGGTGGGGTCTGTGACGTCACGGGGCACACGGCTGACTGGTCCACTCCTGCCAAGATCGATAATATTTTTTATATTTTTTGTATTTCTCGTCACATATCTAACGTCTTAACAGGGGCTTCAAAACAGCAACATCGAGAGCGACAAGAGGTCAGGGTACTTCCAGGCTGGTTCACCAATGTGAAGATGTCACAGACACTAACGCTGGGAAGTAACATTTAAAATTTGATTTAAAAAAAATATCGCGCTTGGAGAATGCGGGAATCGATCCCACGTAGTTGGGGAACAGATGAGTCGGTGAATCTGCTTTACCAACTGAGCTACTCTCCAAAGACGTGAGCGACGTCTCCTGGAGTTCTACTATTACAAATAAAACATAAAGTCGCGTGGAAGAGAAATAGTAAAATATTACAAATAAAACATAAAGTCGCGTAGAAGGGAAATAATAAAATAATACAAATAGACATAAAGTCGCGTAGAAGGGAAATAATAAAATAATAATTCACCATAAAGACACACCACACACACACAGTACACTACAGTACACACGTGGTGCACAGCACACACGTGGTGTACAACGCTTGCCATGGCTGTTGATGGTGGTGGGAAGGGAGTGAATGTCTCATCATCAGCAGCAGCATCATCATCATCATCATCAGCAGCACCATCATCATCATCAGCAGCAGGCCTAGTAAGTTGCCGCGTGTTTCACTTTACATAGTAACACATGACTTATAAGTCAACACTTATTCATAGATATTCACCAGTGGCATCTACGTCTGCAGAACATGAAGAACCAGTGGCATCTACATCTGCAGAACGTGAAGAACCAGTGGCATCTACATCTGCAGAACGTGAAGAACCAGTGGCATCTACATCTGCAGAACGTGAAGAACCAGTGGCATCTACATCTGCAGAACGTGAAGAACCAGTGGCATCTACATCTGCAGAACGTGAAGAACCAGTGGCATCTACATCTGCAGAACCAGTGGCATCTACATCTGCAGAACGTGAAGAACCAGTGGCATCTACATCTTCTAAGGAAAGCTGTCTCGGGTGTGGACCAATCAACTTCAAGGACAGTGCACATTATCAGAGTTGTGTCTTTTGTTTGTATTTATGACTGCAGGTATTGCGGTCTATGCAAACATGACTCCTTGTAAAAAGGTGTCAGTTTTGTTGCCAGATAGAAGGGTAAAGAACCAATTATCATATTTTTACTGGCAAATGAGGTCCCCATAGTGTAGATGTTTGCCCCGAGCTCTCATACTCTGATGGTGCATTGTCTTTGAGTTGTGCGCCTTTTGGCGTCATCTGGTCCAACCCATGTGAGACTAGGCTTGGCTTTGCTGGCTGGGGCAAGAGGTGGGCGTGGCTTGGCTGGCTGGGGAGATTGCAGTTCACGCGCGGAGCAGCAACCTGCTGCTGCTGCTGCCTCGCGAAGCCACGCGGCACAGGCCGTGACGTCACTTCCGGGATACAAGTTCAAGTTTTCGGTGTCGCCCCGGGAGCCATTCGGCTCTTGAATCGGGTGCAACGGCAACAAACAGGAAACATGAACACGAACAAGAAACATCTTACAGTGAACACTCCCCTCCCGCAACGAGCGGCTCTGTAACTTAAATAAATTATGTTAATGAGCCCCCAGTCACCGGGCGTGGCTTTGCCCAAATAAGGATTGGCACTGGGACGGAGGTGACGTCCAGTGGGTGACATGACGCGGTCGGGAGTGGGTGACATGACGTCACTAGCGAGGCACACCGCCTCCTGGCGTTTGACGCCGATGAGGTCACGCTGCGCGGTGACGTCAGAGAGCGGGGTCAGAGTTCAAGTTCGTTGTCGTTGGCAGTGACGTGGTGAGCGCTGCGCTCCGCACCGACCAGCCGAGTTCCATTCCCGCTCGTGGCCAACGCCGCCAGTGGCCACTTTCTGAGCCGGTCCTGAGCCTCCCCTAGGTCGACTCAGCCTCAAACGAGTACCCGGTGCGGTGTGTCAACATCGCCAGCACTGGGGAGACAAAGGCGGCCGGGCGTGGTGCTGGCCACCCACCCCCTCGTGTGCCGTCCCACCCTTAATAGGTGCTCGCTAACAGCACTTGCCCCTACAGTCTGTGCAGGCTACACGGGGGATCTTTGTGTTAGGTGCTCGCTAGCAGCACTTGCCCCTACAGTCTGTTGCCGCCCTATCGCCGGAGCCACTCCACGTCTGCAGATGTGGCTCATGTGAGGCAGAGACTGCAAGCAGGTGGTCCGTTGTCGACAGGTGCAGTCACACGAGCGGCGTGGTCCCAGCTGCAGACTCACGCCTTGATGGATCTCGGGAGGGAAGATGAGCTGCTGCATGTTGGTGGCAGCAATGGAAGCCGGGACAGCAACCTTGACATTGCCGCAGGTAGCACAAGTTATACTGGTGGGAACCTCCTGGTTACACCAGCCCACAGGGGATTATTGTGTCCGTCTGTCCGTCGTGCAGGGAGGGGCTGGGTGGGGAGGGTGGGGAGGGGCTGGGTGGGGAGGGTGGGGAGGGGCTGGTCACCCCGTGGTGCCCTTATAAAACTCAACGTTTCACCTACTCACGCCGGCTTGTGCCCGCCCTCACAGTCTGGCATATTTGCGGAATACACCACGCCGCCGTTGACCCTGCAGGCCATTGAGCGTGCAACCCGACGTTCCTACCAGCTCCCTCCGCAGCAGGAATGTGTTTCTGTTCAATTCCCATCACAACGGCAACAATGAAATAACATAAGAGTTAAATATTACCGCGTGATGGAATAAATTATCCTTCACTTGTTGCACTAAGTGGAGAGGAATTTACTGTTGCGTTGCACAATTCGTTGAACAAATTGTGATAGCCTTGTGACCTTTACCACTGACACATCGCCCCAAATAAGACGTACATTTTGATCTTGTTCAAGGGTTATTAAAGGCCCGAACATTACAACTCTGTGTGCGGTTTTTTGGTGAGATTCATTTGGCAAGGGGAACTAGTTGGCGTTCCCTCTGCTCCACTCGCTTGCCACTTTGTCCTGCCACACCCACCCAGTGTGTCACAGCGCGAGTAGTCTGCCATCGCGAACCAGAGGAGATGAATGGTGAACATTTAACAGAGAAATGGAACATTCATGCCGGTCTTTGGAAACAGATTTAAACAAATATTCTTAGGTTTTTTCGGTAAAGTCACGTAGGTAAAACATCAAAATTAATGAAAATAAAATAAAATAAAAATCACGACGTTTCGGAGGCAACACAAGTCTCCGTCATCAGGTGGGACCGTCGTGATTTTTATTTTATTTTATTTTCATTAATTTTGATGTTTTACCTACGTGACTTTACCAAAAAAACCTAAGAATATGAATCCTTGCAGTCACGAAAGCTTCAAATCTAGTTTTAAACAATCCAGGACGGTTTGCTTTAATGGAAACATTCCAACTGAGATTGTATTTGTTTGAGATGTCCCAGCGGCAGTCGAGGTTTTTGGCAATGATCTGCAGGGATGGTGCGTTTCCGTTCCTAGCCGCGAGGGCATATCCTTGTTACTGCGCCGTCCGTGAGCGTTGGTTCACGTTCCAAGCAGTGAGGAAGTCCGCTTATCTTGCTTAAGTTGTTGAGTTGCGTCGGCAATAAACTCAAAGGGCAACCTTACCCGGTAAATACAGTAAACCATCTAGTAAACCACTGTAGTCTTCGTTCCTGCAATGAAGGAATAACAAAGCTACACCAACTCTCTCCCGAAGCCCTCTTCTGGCTAGCAGACCTCGACGTTTTCATGTATCTCCTGAACATGTTGCCAGAATTGGAGTAAATTGTAATATGGTGCCACCTAGTGGCGATACAGCTCAGGTGAGTCTTTTATGTAAACAGGCGGCAAAGCCGAGTGAGAGATTCATGTTCATCATCATTGTCAACCAAAATTAAATCCAATGCTGGATGGAGGCCTCTCCAAGCTGTCATCATCACATTTTCTTGCAATGCAACAATTCACGGAGCACCTGCATACGAGCTGATTTCAGAGCTTTCCATCTTAGATCTTTAAAGGTGACTTTTGAAATAGTTTTTATACTCCTACTGGTGCAGTGTTGAGTCTGTGGGCAGTGTTGAGTCTGTGGGCAGTGTTGAGTCTGTGGGCAGTGTTGAGTCTATGGTGCAGTGTTGAGTCTATGGTGCAGTGTTGAGTCAATGGGCAGTGCTGAGTCTATGGACAGTGTTGTCATCACTATGAAATAAGTATACCAAGTTTGCAGTCGATACCACATTGGGAAGTGGGTTAAAATTGAGTTACAAGATTTGAGGATACAACAACAACGACAACAACGACAACGACAGCGTGTAAAATTGGAATCATGGAGAGTATTCTATATGAATAAAGTGCTCTACCTTACAGCATTTACCGTTATAAACATTGTTCATGGGTAGTAGTACCCCAGTAATTACCATGAAAATCGGATAATTTGTATAGGGTAAGGGTAAAAGTAGGCTCATTGTTTTTCTTACTCTTAGGTTTTTTTCGGTAAAGTCACGTAGGTTAAATAAGAAAAGTAAAATAATTATACGTGAAAATAAGTCGATGTATTTTTATTCTATTTTATTATTTTTTTACTTTTTTACCGACGCGACTTTACCGAAAAACAACCCGCTAAGAGTATGAACCCTTGCAGTCACGAAAACTTCAAATCTAGAATCGCTGCTTTTCCCTTTAACCTCCACCTTGCCGGGGCCTACACGCACACACTCACCCCCCACTCGCTCGCTCACTCACCCACACAGCAGAAGGATGAGGTGGAGGTGGTGGTGATGAGAGGCTTGCCTGTGGAGGTGTCAGTCCCAGCACCACAGCAATGGTGGAGCAGCAGTTGCCCAGCTAGAAGCCAGCCAGCACCCAGCAGCTTGACTGCAGCAGCCTCTGTGTCCAGGGCTCCGTGTAGACTCAGCTCTGGTGACTCAACACGCCCCTTGCCAAGGGCTGGCTCGACTCTGGCGAATGGTCGATGGTTCCCGCTGAGCTGTGCGGATTTAAGCTTCACAATCATGGAATGCGTTGCGCACTACTCACGTCTAGAGTCAACATCGCGTAGGGTAGCCTCTGTCTACTGCTGGTGAGGAGGAGGGGTAGGGGGGGTGCGGGGGGGGCAGTGTGGAGTCTATGGTGCAGTGCTGAGTCTATGGGCAGTGTTGAGTCTATGGTCAGTGCTGAGTCTATGGGCAGTGTTGAGTCTATGGGCAGTGTTGAGTCTATGGGCAGTGCTGAGCCTATGGGTAGTGTTGAGTCTATGGGTAGTGTTGAGTCTATGGGCAGTGTTGAGTCTATGGGCAGTGCTGAGCCTATGGGTAGTGTTGAGTCTATGGGTAGTGTTGAGTCTATGGTGCAGTGTTGAGTCTATGGTGCAGTGCTGAGTCTGTGGGCACGTGTTGAGTCTATGGGCAGTGTTGAGTCTATGGACACGTGTTGAGTCTATGGACAGTGTTGAGTCTATGGTGCAGTGTTGAGTCTATGGGCACGTGTTGAGTCTATGGGCACGTGTTGAGTCTATGGACAGTGTTGAGTCTATGGTGCAGTGCTGAGTCTATGGGCAGTGTAGAGTCTATGGGTAACAGTGTTGAGTCTATGGTGCAGTGTTGAGTCTATGGGTAGCAGTGTTGAGTCTATGGGTAACAGTGTTGAGTCTATGGGCACGTGTTGAGTCTATGGACAGTGTTGAGTCTATGGTGCAGTGTTGAGTCTATGGGCAGTGTTGAGTCTATGGGCAGTGTTGAGTCTATGGGCAGTGTTGAGTCTATGGGCAGTGCTGAGTCTATGGGCACTGTTGAGTCTATGGGCAGTGTTGAGTCTATGGGCAGTGTTGAGTCTATGGCAGTGTTGAGTCTATGGTGCAGTGTTGAGTCTATGGGCAGTGTTGAGTCTATGGGCAGTGTTGAGTCTATGGGCAGTGTTGAGTCTATAGTGCAGTGTTGAGTCTATGGGCAGTGTTGAGTCTATGGGCAGTGTTGAGTCTATGGTGCAGTGTTGAGTCTATGGGCAGTGTTGAGTCTATGGGCAGTGTTGAGTATATGGCAGTGTTGAGTCTATAGTGCAGTGTTGCTGGGTCCACACCAATCAACTTCAAGGACAGTGCACATTATCAGAGTTATGTTCTTTTGTTTGTATTATGACTGCAGGTATTGCGGTCTATGCAAACATGACTCCTTGCAAAAAGGTGTCAATTTTGTTGCCAGATAGAAGGGTAAAGAACCAATTATCTATGGGCAGTGTTGAGTTTATGGTGCAATCACTGCAGGCCAAGTGCCAGTATCATGACCAACTCGGGCATTGAAGTTGCCCAACAAGATGACTCTATCCCCAAGGGGCCACTTTAGCTAACACCTGTGACAGGTCATAGAAGGCATCTGACTCATCGGCCTTGCCTGCATCCCTCCACGGATGTTCGTCTTCAGTGGGGGCATAAGTAACCACGACCACCATTCCTCGCCTCTGGTTGATGGGAAGGCGAGCCCACAGTAGCCTGGGGCTTACAGCTTCCCACACCTCACCACCACGCTCCCGCAACCCCTTGTTTTGTTCAGAAGAGCCACTCCCTGTTGTTTGGCAGTCTCATGCCCCGAGTAGAGGACTGTCCACCCCTCATGGTGGCAGGAGCCTGAGCCGGTCCACCGGACCTCCTGAATACCACAGAGATCCAGGTGGTACCGGTCCAGCTCCCGATAGAGGGGTGGCATACTCTCCTCCGCAGTGAGCGTTTGAACATTCCACGTGGCCACCCGCAGTGGTTTTTTGTTGTTTCTGGAGGAGCCCCGAGGGTAAGGATTCAGTCTCCTGGCTCCGCCAAATGGGGTTTGGCCAGTAGACGTCATAGATGCCTGTCCCCCCGGCTCCTCCGGGACAAGCTGAATTAGATATTTTGCAGGTCGCTTTGTGGTCATGAATTGAAGGTGGAGAGATTACCAGCTCCTCACACCTGTCCAGAGCCCCCATTTGGCCGCTGCAGTGGTTACAAAGGCCATGAGGGGAATGGCGAATTTAAGTTGGCCCTCCCCCCACGGCACTGCCCATCACAGCGTTGCTGTCCGGTACGAACAAGGAGGTAGGGGGTTGTTTTGCCGGACAACAACAACCGCCATTCGTCACGTAGAATGGAAATAATAGTATTTCCATTCTACGTGACTTTACCGAAAGAACCAGAATGGAAATAATATTATTTTCATTCTACGTGACTTTACCGAAAGAACCAAGAAAAATTGTTCATTGTTTGCAGGAAATATTTATTACGTTGCTATTTTAACACTGGGTTCCATTCACTACCGTTTGCATGTTCGGTCGACCTTTTGAATACTTCTTCGGACGCATTCCAGAATATTTGAAACTGTAAAATTTTCAGCAACCACCAAATAATTTCCTCTGAACCGTAACCTGAAAATCAAGTTGAGTGCTGGGGTTTTGCTCCCTAAATTTTACGTCAAACTCTATATTGGCAATTTAGTTCTATCCTCCACACATGTTGCACTGCTTTTAATCAACACACGCCCAGTGTCAATAGGCGCATTCAGCAAAGGTAACTTTAAACCCAACATCAAAATAATTACCGTCAACAAATAATAACCATCGAACGAAGAAGGGTGCCAGTTCAATCCCTGGTTGGGGGACGACTCAACTCACATCGTCATCACCATCATCAACACCACCGGCCGTCGTAAAGTGAGCACCACAACTAGCCCCGCCATAGGAACGAGGCACGCCCGACCGCCTTTGTGTCCCCGACAAAACACTGTGTGTGTACACACTGTGTGTGTGTAGACTGTTTGTAGACACTGTGTGTACACTGTGTGTGTGTACACACTGTGTGTGTACACTGTGTGTGTGTAGACTGTGTGTACACTGTGTGTGTACACACTGTGTGTGTAAGTACACTGTGTGTGTGTACACTGTGTGTGTGTAGACTGTGTGTGTACACACACTGTGTGTGTGTAGACTGTAGACACTGTGTGTGTACACACTGTGTGTGTGTGTACACTGTGACGGAGAATCAAACTCAGGTGGTCGGTTTCATCGCGCACTGTTCTCAGCACGGCGACACCCGGTCCATCCCACGCGTTATTAAAAGAAGCAACCAAATAACAGGACTTAACGTCGAGATGAAATTTTTATTTCGATTTAAAGCATTGGTTCTTAACCTGGGTTCGATCGAACCTCAGAGGTTCGGTGAGTCAGTCTCAGGGGTTCGGCGGAGGTTATTTTTTCCAATTAAGAAGGGTTCAGTGAATGCGCATATGAAACTGGTGGGGTTCGGTACCTCCAAAAAGGTTAAGAACCACTGCTTTAAGATGTTTTTTGTTCATGTTTTAGTTTTTTGTTTGTTGCGGTTGCACCCGATTCAAGAGCCGAATGGCTCACAGGGCTCTACCTAATAAATGAACTTTGGGTAGCAGCTGTTGGCTTGTCGGAGCAGCAACCCCAACTTGGGGTGCTTCCTCCACTTCCTCCTCCCTTGGTGGCTGTGCCAGACGAGAGCGGCCGACTTATTTGCGAACTCGTCGTGAAGATTCCTGCTGCACAAAACACCTACAAATACAAACAGCGTCTTACAACAATGCAACTTAAGATGTGGATAGCGACCGGACGCATTTGCAGCTCAGGATGTGGTACGGGAGAGTTTGATGTGTGCATGACCGTGTCTCGCATTCATATATATAGATGACTATGGAACATCAATCTCAGTGCAGTGCTAATACAACGCACACTCAAGCATGACTTTGGTTGTTTGGAGTGTAGAGATGACAATCAGTAGCGATTAATAATTTCAGAACGGTGTAAATTCCAGCGCAGAGCGCTCATGCCCGTGACAATGCGTGATTATAGTCACTAACTCGTCTATTCGGTCATGAATCCTCCTATAACGGAGTCTTCTGTGCTCGAGTTACGGGACCTGTGGTGTCGTCTCTGCCTTCCTCTCTACTCGGTCGGATTTCCTCCCAGCTAGAGGTCGCAAACGGGTACCCGTACCCAGCCGGGTACGGGTACCCGTTTGCGACCCTGGTGCGGCCGGGTACGCGTACGGGTAAGGAATCAAAACCCGTTTGCGACCTCTGCTCCCAGCTCACGGGGAGGGGGGGTGGGCAACGTAGCAGCGCTCTCATCTCTGTTGGTGGCCCTGAGCTCACCATGGAAAATTCCAGTCCCACAGCGGGGGCCATGCGCTCTCCACGGAAACCCGCGCAGTTTTTTTTACTTTCCGCGATGCGAGGTTCATGGTGCCCCACTCCGGAGAGATGAAATTGGCACAGACCCCCCCTCCCCCCACAACAAACGCACCCAGCGGAGTGAAGAGCACGGATGGCACCTAGACAGCTCGAGTCCCCACTGCCCCCAGTGAATGTTCAGACGCCCTCGTACGTTGGCTACATTCGTCTGTTCGCGTTGTCTGTGGCGGCTGGCAACTCACGGACGAGTTAAACGGAGCAACGAGCGTGGCCTCACCCTCCGTTCGTTCCAGATCTGACCACGTGTGTTGTCCGTCTCCACCCCTTTTAATACCTGGGTCATGTGGTACCTTTCCACCAATCCTGGTTAACCTCTATGGAATCTTCTAGACTCCATCGTACGCTCCCAGGACCACGCCCCTGACTCGTCCCCCCATTGGCTGTGGCTAAAGCCAGCAGAACCAATCCTCTACTTACAGATGTCACCTTCCCATTACGTCAGGGCCACGCCCCTAGACTTCCCCCCATTAGCTATGGGCCAGGACCGGTAGGGCCAATCATCGTACGAGGTGTAATCCAACAGCAACCCGGATATGTCCTCACATCACACAACAAAGACGGCGATCGCATCGCGCGCTTTCAGGTGACTTCCATGGCCGTCTCGATCGCTCTTCCTGCCGATGTCAGGAATCCACCGGAGCCACGCACTTTTCAACGTGCGTTGAACGCTCATGTCATTCGAACCAATAAGCACGGTTGTCATCGTGCGGCGCGAAAGAAGTTCAACACACACAAACGTTCACTGTGCAGCGCAGCTACTACTATCCCACCTCGTGGGACCGCATGCCGGACCGTGCGTCTCGTGCCCAACCAACCACCCCCAGCCCCCACACGCGCCCTCTCTCACCTTGGCACCCATCCACCGCCTGCTCGTAGCCGGGGCCGCAGACGCACCTCCCGACAGGCATGAGCCACTTGCCATCGGCGCTGCAGAACATGCGCGGCGCCTCCTCCTCGACCGAGTTCTCGACGCATGCCCCGCGCACCTCGACATGCGAGGAAGATTCGGCGCCCGTCACCGTGTCGGGGAAGACGGCCAGGCCGCGCACGGTGCGTGGGCAGCGCTTGTAGTACACGCGCACGGACACGAGCGCGATGCATGCACCCACATCCTGGAAGGCCAGGTGGAAGCCCTTCTTGGTGAGGGGGCCCACGTCACGCACCTCCGTGTTCAGCTTCATGATGCGGCCGACCAGATCGATCTCGGTGAAGGTCTCGTCGGCCACGATGGTGTCCACCTTCACGTACTGGCTCTCGTGGATGCCGGACACGCGCTCGCTGTCCGACTCGTGGTAGTAGACGTTGAAGGTCTCCTTGCACGTGCCCGAGATGCCCGGGATGCTGTTGCAGTCACGCAGCGTGAACTTGAGCTCGAGGAAGACGCGCTGGGCACCGCCGCGCATCATCCAGTTAGTCCGCAGCCAGTTGTTCTGGTTGGGCTTCATCACGTGGCAGACTTGGTACATCTGAATGGGCGTGTGGAACTCATCGTACCCGCTTATTTCTTCCCACTGTGTTTGTAGGGGAGGGGCGACAGAGAAGGTTGGTGGGTGGAGCGGGAGGGGGGGAGTGGCGATATTTTTGTTAGTGAAATTGGAAGATCGGGAGTTTAAAGTCTCATGATCAGAATCAGAATCGTTCTTTATAGCTGGGGGAAACTGATGAGCTACGAAGTGTCAAGTCGGAGTGGGTCAGATTATCGGGTCCATTCAGCTCCTTGTCTACCCAGGATTCACATTGCGAGCACCACTTTGTAAGTACTCAACGGCGGTTGCTCTAAGGCATCTCGGCCCCCGCCATAGGAATGTGCAATTTCCACCAATGGCTAAGAAAGGTAAATGAGATGAGCACCTCCAAATGCTCAATTGAGCATCATGGCACTCTGACTTGTAATTCAGTCTTTGGCCTCTATGTACAGTACTTTATATAAGATTCACAATTGGATACAACAGCATTATGCAATTTAGTCGCCAATATATAGATTAATAATAATAGTTCAATTTCTAACGTGCGCAAATTTGCAGACGTAGTGGCCGCAACTCAGAGGCGCGGAGCCAAGCTCAGAATCGCTCAAAAGCATGATTGTAGAGGTGAGTTTTTAAGTGTCTCTTAAAGGAGGCAATTGAGGTGATGCTGTGCAGAGGATCTTGGTATCAAGAGGAGGTCGTGAGTCGCGCTGCGCAGGCATCTGCCGTGTGCTGAGCTGCAAGTTGTCAATAATGAAGAGAGGTACGGTGGGCAGGCCGATATGAAGGCATGGTGGCAGAGGTAGGCGGTATTTTGTGTGACCCTACTGGTGATGGGTAGCCAGTTGAGAGCACGGAGACAAGCTAGTGAGTCGAGACGGGGATGAGTGTGGGCAATGACGACGCATGCCAGGTTATTTTGTAGTCTTTGAAGTTTCTTTAGGCTGCCAGCGGAGGTCCGGACTAGGACGGAGTTACAATAGTCAAGGCGAGACCCAACTATGCAACATGCCAATGTGTTGGCAATTTCAGTAGAGATGAGAGGACGTATGTGTCTAAGAGCCTTCAGGTGAAAGTTACATGAGCTGATGATATGGTTGGTTTGACGGTCGAAGGATAAAGTTGAATCTAGGATGACACCGAGGTAGCTGAAGTGGTCGGTGAACTTGATGCTGTGACCGAAGATGTGTATGTGTGTGGGGAGTGCTGCTGAATTAAGACGTTGCTTGGTACCTAACATGATGGCCACTGACTTTTTCGGATTAAGGGCTAGGTTGTGTGCAGTGAACCATTGTTGCACGGTGGTGGTACATTCCGAGAGCCTCTCGAATCCAGATGCATTTCTATAATCGATGGCGGTGAATATAATCGTGTCATCCGCGTATGAGTGATGCTTAACACCGAAGCTTGCAATGAGCCGGCCGATCGGGGAAGTGTAGGCTGTGAAGAGCAGGGAACCTAGTACAGAGCCTTGGGGAACCCCGCTTAATGCTGTTGTTTCAGGCAATGTGAACATGCCCACCCTGACTGAAGATTGCCGGTCAGAAAGGTACGAAACTATCCACTTGAGTGCTGAGCCGCATATACCGAAGTCGGATTTCAGGAGGGATGTAAGGAGCGAATGGTTGATGGTGTCGAAGGCTGACGAAATGTCCAGACTTATAAGTGCAACAGTTGAGCCGGAATCAATGATCGTTAAAATGTCATCGATCACTCCAGTGAGTGCTGTTTCTGTGGAATAGTTTTGACGGTAAGCTGACTGGAAGCAGCAGTAGTTTGCGGAGGAGGTGATGTGTGGTTTTAGCTGGGCGAGGGCTAGTCGTTCAAGGAGTTTCATGGTCATCATTGCACGGATTGAATGTTGTCCTTCGTCACACCTCCGATTAGCATGGTTAGCTTCGGAGGGTACAAAATAAGCTCAACGTGAGTATGTGTAGTGAGCATAAGTAGTGCAGGAGACGTCGATGGAGGCAACACTTATTGATTAAAAAGAGCTACGATACAGCAGCACGTAGCGAACCCTAACACTAGAGCAGTGGTTCTTAACCTGGGTTCGATCGAACCCCAGGGGTTCGGTGAGTCAGTCTCAGGGGTTCGGCGGAGGTTAAGACACACACCCGACTCATATGATTGTGCACCAGTAAAAAATATACCTATGTTTTTAATTTGAAAAAATCATATTTTATTTTTACAATTAAGAAGGGTTCGGTGAATGCGCAAATGAACTGGTGGGGTTCGGTACCTCCAAAAAGGTTAAGAACCACTGTACTAGAGGATGTGTTCCTCAGCGAACGTTCCTCGTGAGCTCCTACTACACCCCTCTATCTCAGACCATCCTAGTGGAGGCTAACTGACCTGGCCCAGTTTCGGCTCAGGTCCGACCCTCAGCCACACGAGTCTGGCCCTCACAAGGACACAGACCTCGCTGCTCTGAGGTCGCCCCTGGCTTGCCCTGCTCGGCTCTTACAAGTGTAGAGCCGTTGTAGAGCCGTTGTAGCCGTTGTAGACGGCCGGATTTAGACTTGCCACGGATGGCAAACAAACACAATGGGCGTGGCTACATCGGGACGCGAAGACGGTGTTTACTGCGACGTCCGCGTTGTTATCCTGGGGGGCTATTGCGGAGCTGGGATCCCCCACAGCCCCACCCCTCAAGGGGGGATGGCTATTTAAGGTGGCGAGCCGGACGGCTCGGGGTCTAGTGTTAAGCTGTAACCAGTGAAGAAAGAAGACTCGCTAGACAGGCCCTGGAACTCCCTGGGATCGCTGCCCTTTTCAGGGCCGACCAGACAAGCCAGCGGCATGGCCCTAAGAGCCCAGGACCGACGCTCTTCTAAGAGCCGGACTGGGTATTCCGGGTGCCGTAACCTAGCTGTAAGCTAGCTGTGAGTCAGGCTGTTGTGTTCCGTAGTGTAGACGGGTGAAGGGGCCGATACCCCATCAAGTACTGTAAGTTGCCTGTTACTTGCTGGTGTTAATAAACAAGCGTGTGCCTCCAACTACGTTGTCAAGTCTCCGGGAACCTTACTACATCTGGTGTCGGAAGTGGTTCTACAAGGATGGAGACACGACGGACAACTCCTACCAGAGAGACGGGGGCGGAGGAAACCTCGGCTGACTTTGAGCCAGAAATGGCTGAGGGCGGACTCGAGCAGCAGGGGCCAAGTCCACCCACACCGCAACGTCAAGACGAGTGGGAACCGTCGTCTGAAGGACTGTGGCTGGCCCACTCTCGACTGGCAGAATTGCTCTATGCTGCAGCCACCACACTGGAACAGATTACCCGACTGGGGACGGGAGGAGCTGCACGGGGCGATGGCGGCCAACATACGATGCCGTTTCCCGCCATTTCCAGAGACGCTGAGTTTGGAGTTCCCGCCATAAGTACAGTGCAGGCTGACGGCGAGGCGGGGCTACGTCACGTGGCCGATACTCACCAACCACAAGCCACGTCGGCAGCGGCGGACAACAAAACGTCACCACAGCAACCGCCGTTGCCACGCGCCCAGCCCGCCAAAGCTGCACGGAGTGACGGAGAGCGTTTTTCGCCTACGGACGCTGCGCTGCAACAGCGACTGCCACCTCTCAAGGAATTCGTGGGAGGAGAAGGCGACTGGGGTGGCTTCCGGAGGCGCTTCCTCGCCCATCAAGAGATGGCGAAATGGACCGATGATGAGGCGTTACGTGCGCTGCCGGCGATGCTTGACAGCGATGCCCTCGCCACTCTCACCTCGGCACCAAGGGCGAAGCGCGCCACGCTGCAAATGGCGCTGCAACTCCTCGCCGCGGTCTATGGACCACCCTCGGACTGTCGCCAGCTGTTTTACGATCGCCAGCGGGGCGCCAAGGAGTCGCCCCTGGCGTACCGCACGGCTCTCCTGGCCCTGGCGAAAACGGCTTTTCCACGGATGGACGAGGATGGGGTGGACGCCATGGTCACGGAAAAGCTACTGCTGCTGGCCGATGATTTGGACATCGTCGTCTTGGCTGAGGACGACGCAAAAATGTGTTCGTTGACGGCCGCCCGGCACATCCATGCCAACCTGCTGGCCCAACGTCGGAAGGCCAGCAAAGCGAAGGCCAGCCATACCGTGGCTGCATCCGCCCTCCCAGCGGAAGACATCTGCGCTGTGGATCGCCCGACGGAGTGGAGGTCCGGAGTACGGCCAGCTCGGGACGAACCGAGCCGCCGGGATCAGCCCAAGCCATCAGCAACACTCACGCGCTGCTACAACTGTGGCCTCCAGGGCCATGTGGCGTCAGGATGCCGGGCTCCTCGGCAGCGTGGTGCGACGCCTCGCCAGGACGTCGCGCCTCGACCCAAGTCTCCCCAGCAAAATCCGGCGAGTCGTGGCACCCCACATGGTTGGCCCACACACACACCTGCCACTCACTCACACACCGCAACGAACGGGGGTCAGAAATTATCCATTGTCACGCCAAAACGTACCTCCGTCGGGTGTGCGGTCCAACCGACCCAGTGGTCCGAGTTGGCTCATCGTGTTGTTGCCGCGTCGTCGGGGTCGTCGGTTGTTGTGGGACATATTGATGGGGTCGAGGTACGGGTCTTGATTGATACGGGAGCATCGGCGACTATTGTGTCTGATTTGATTTACAACATTCTCCCCATTCAAAGTCGTCCCTTGCTCCCTGTTGATGTCCCATGTTACGCTGCTAACGGGGGTTCGTTGGGAATTATCGGACAGATCCGCGCGCAAATTTGTATTGGGGACATTAAATTATCCGGCCCGATATTGGTCTCCTCCTCGCTGGCGGTTCCGTGCCTGTTGGGGACGGATTTCTTGGCCAAAATGCCCATTCGTATACTAATCGACCAAGGATGCATTGAACTTCCGTCGGGGCGACGTATGGCCTTTTTGTCATCCCCCGCTACCACTGTCCGTACGGCGTTTGCGACGGTACCGGCGCTGGTCGCGAGGACGGTACGTGTACCGCCAGGAGCTCAAATGCTCGTACCTCTTAGGCTGCGCCGACCGTTTGGGGAGGGCGTCGGGGATCGGGGGGTTCTGTTGGGACCATCGAGGGCCGAGGTCAACGGACCCGACTTGGTAGCGGCCCAGACCCTGGTCAAAGGGGACGAGGACCCCTTCATCGCGGTCCTCAATGTGGGGTCGCGAACGGCCGTGGTTCCTCAGGGGACCGTGCTCGCGCACGCAACGCCGGTGCCTCGGGAGGAACCGGTTGTTGCTCAGGTGAGCGCCGGTTCGCCCTCGCTACCACATTCGGATTGTGATGAGGGGTGGCTCGATGCGCTTTGCGCGGGATCGGTGGACCTGTCCGGTCCACAGCGTGAGAGGCTTCGAGTCCTCCTTCGCGAATTTTCAGACGTTTTTAGTCTAAATAAATACGATATTGGCTGTACTAAATTGCTGAAACACCATATTGACACGGGTGACAGCGCGCCAATCCGCCAAAATCCATTTCGGTTAAGTCCCGCCGAAAAGGAGCATGTTAAATCGGCTGTAGACGACATGCTAGCTGCGGATATCATATCCCCTTCCAGCAGCCCTTGGGGCGCGCCGATCGTTCTGGTTAAAAAACACGACGGATCATTGCGCTTTTGTGTGGATTTCCGTCGGCTTAACAAAATTTCTGTAGCCGACGCATACCCGCTTCCCCGGGTGGACGAATCGCTTGATGCCCTGGCAGGGGCGCGATTCTTCTCCACATTGGATTTATTGTCCGGGTTCTGGCAGCTGCCTCTGGATGACGAATCCAAACCGAAAACTGCTTTCCGTACGCCACAGGGCCTTTTCCAATTTAATCGCTTGCCGATGGGATTACATTCCGCGCCGGCAACTTTTCAGCGATTAATGGAATTGGTTCTGGCTGGCTTGCAGTGGGAATCGTGTCTGATTTACCTAGACGATGTCATCGTCTTTAGTAGAACATTCGATTAACACCTCCAGAGGTTGCGTGCCGTTTTTCTCAAAATGCGGGCTGCTAATTTGAAGTTCAAGCCCCAGAAGTGTTTCTTGCTCCGCGAATCGGTGCGCTATTTGGGTCACATTGTGGGCCGTTCAGGCATTGCCACTGATCCCGCCAAAACGAAATGTGTTCGCTCCTGGCCGACTCCCACCTCGGTGGGTGAGGTCAGGAGTTTCATCGGATTCGCATCATACTACCGCCGGTTTGTCACTGATTTCGCTACCATTGCGAAACCCTTACATGCCTTGACATCTAAGGGGGTCAAATTTCATTGGGGTAAGGAGGAAGACGCCGCTTTTCACTCGCTCCGGGACGCCCTAGTCGGGGCTCCGCCATTGAGTTACCCGGATTTTACAAAACCCTTCTTGCTCGATACAGACGCAAGCAACACGGGCATCGGGGGCGTTCTCTCCCAGGTTATTGGGGGCGTGGAACATGTGGTTGCGTACGGCAGTCGGGTGTTGTCTCCGGCGGAGCAAAGATACTGCGTTACCCGTAGGGAACTATTGGCAATCGTGTACTTCATTCAACAATACCGCCCATATCTGTACGGTCGGCGGTTCACCGTCCGCACAGATCATGCGGCGCTGCAGTATGCTTTGCGGGTTCAACAGCCATCGGGACAATTGTCTCGATGGTTGGAAATCCTTCAGGATTTCGATTTTGCGACTACCTATCGTAAGGGCACTCGCCACACCAATGCGGACGCTCTGTCCCGGTTACCACCCACTTCTGAGTGCGCTTGCCTGCTGGGTTCGTGGCGTTGCAGACCTCCGAATGTCAGCTCTAATTCGGTTTTAGCAGCCGCCGCCGATGCGCCTTCCGTTGCCGGTCCTATCGAGCAAGAAGGGAGGGATTCCTTGCTGGGGTTGTCGGTTGCGGAGTGGGGGCGCCTCCAAATGGAGGACACCTCCCTCCTCGCTTTGCGCCGTCGCGTCGGGGGAATCGTGCGGGGGGGTGAAAATGTCGACGCGTGGTCAGAACTAGAATGAACGGAGGGAGAGGCCACGCTGAAGCGGGGTCCAGGCTGCCACGTGGCCGCGCGTGTCTCTCTCTCTCTATCCCTCTCACGCTGCCTGTCAGCAGCGTGGAGGAGTGTTGTAATGAAAGACAAATAAAGACCGGATTCCAGAAGTCGCTTCTACGACCTTTATTATAATAGCAATGATGTAAATTATTTCCAGATAAAAAGACTCACAGGATCCTCCCCGAATATGGTTTGGCACCACAGTCCTGCTCAACTGAGTGCCCGGAGAAAATCCACCACAGTTACGAGGTGGTGCCACTCAGCACCGTCATCTCCTGACCATCTCCGGCATCCCCATGCCAACAACACCTGGTGGTGGTACCTGGTGGTCACTCATCCAACTACCGACCAGGCTCAATGCTGCTTAGCTTTTTAGGCAACGATCACAATTATTCCGACACTTATTAATTATCTACACTATGGGAACCTCATTTGCCAATAAAAATATGATAATTGGTTTTTTACCCTTCTATCTGGCAACAAAACCTGCAGTCATAATACAAACAAAAGACATAACTCTGATAATGTGCACTGTCCTTGAAGTTGATTGGTCCACACCTTTTGGCGTCATCTGGTCCAACCCATGTGAGACTAGGCTCTAAGGAAAGCTGTCTCGGGTGTGGACCAATCAACTTCAAGGACAGTGCACATTATCAGAGTTATGTCTTTTGTTTGTATTATGACTGCAGGTATTGTGGTCTATGCAAACATGACTCCTTGTAAAAAGGTGTCAGTTTTGTTGCCAGATAGAAGGGTAAATAACCAATTATCAACTTATTAATTAGTCGCAACAAATTAAACATTATTTGAATGTTTGGCTGAAAATCAGAGGATCTCCTGGTGATCACTGGCATGCTGTATGAGGGGATGGACCTTTGACTCTGTCGTGAATATGTTTTAACACGATTCCAAGGACTCTTTTAGGACAAAGTTGACCTCATGGAGGGCCAGTAAACGTTCCAAAACCGGTGTACATGGCCGGGAATAAATCCCAAGTTGTGATAAGCACTACTACTCATTCGGACGCTGTCTTTCCGACAGACCTGTTCTTCACCTGAGGACGGCTGCTTGCGTTGTGGCCGAAACGTCGTGAGAATTTAATATTTTATTTTTATTATTTTATTATTTCCCTTCTACGAGACTTTACCGAAAGAACCAATAAGATGAATCCCTGCAGTCACGAAAGCTTTAAATCGAAATCTTAAAGTGACTATGTGACTATGTGCAAACTGAAAATCCAGGGGAAAAAACAGCAAAAATTCCAGAAAAAAATGCACTGTACACACCAACACTGTGTAGAAAAATCCCAGTGGGATGCAAGTCAAACAACAACAACCAAAAGACAAATTTAGATTAAGGCCATCAGTCTAACTCCGTACTACAAGAAACAAACATGGCCAAATCAAAAAACTTTTCGAAATCATCAAAATAAAGCCATTAAAGCAATGAAACAGTGATCATAGGAACTGTGACCGAATTTTCACAATAAACGACATAAACAACACCAAACCCTGCAGCCATAACTGGCTGCATGAGCCTGCACTCATACAGTACCAATATCCGTAGGTGGTCATTTTGTTTTCTTACCCCTTCAGGTGGTGAGGCAATCCAGCCAGGCTCCCCCAGTGCGCTCTTTGAGTCGAGGATATTGACTGCAGGAGACAAGGCGCAACATTCAGCCCCGAACAGCTGGTCGTCACAACGTGGGGATGTGCAGAGCCGCGAGGCCGGGGAGACACATCAAGTCAAACACAATGAGAGTCACATGTTTTTACTGGTAGGAACCTCTTGGTTACACCAGCCCACAGGAGATTATTGTGTCCGCCGTGCAAAGAGGGGCTGGGTAGGGGCTGGGTGGGGAAGGGCTGGGTGGGTAGGGGCTGGGTGGGGAGGGGCTGGGTAGGGAGGGTGGGGCTGGGTGGGGAGGTGCTGGGTGGGTAGGGGCTGAGTGGGGAGGGGTTGGGTGGGTAGGGGCTGGGTGGGGAGGGGTTGGGTGGGGAAGGTGGGGCTGGGTCGGGAGGGGCTGGGTGGGTAGGGGTTGGGAGGGTAGGGGCTGGGTGGGGAGGGGCTGGGTGGGGAAGGTGGGGCTGGGTGGGGAGGGGCTGGGTGGGGAGGGTGGGGCTGGGAGGGGTGGGGCTGGGTGGGAAAAGGCTGGTCACCCCGTGGTGCCCTTATCAACGTTGAACCTACTCACGCCGGCTTGTGCCCGCCCTCAGTCGGGCATATTGGTGGAATACACCACGCCGCTGTTGACCCTGCAGGCCATTGACCGAGCAACCCAACGTTCCTACCAGCTCCCTCCGCAGCAGCAGGACGATGTGTTTGTTGGTGAAGTGTGCGGGTGAACACTCTGCGACAGCAATGGCACAATGGCCATGCATTTTCCCCGACTCTACTCAAGGTAAACCAAGCGAGTGGGGTCATCTGTCAGAGAATACCAATGGGAAATGTCGTATCGCTGACATCGTATTCTCTGGATTATAAGACCCCCCCCCCTGCCCCCTGCATAATTAAAATTTCTTATTTTCAGCAGCATTTTATATTCTCGAGAATACGGTGTTAATATACAGTCTTTGGTGTAAAACAAACGATTATTTAAAAATGAGGCTAAAATGTGAAGTATTTTATTTTCCATCATTGACATGAAACTTTTTTATCTCACTGAACCAGTTATCTGCTTACAGGCACATTGGACTCAACACAAACTCCCTCTGCAACTACCGTGGATGGGCCCTACCAGGCTCCAGGAGACAACTTGAAATTCCAAAAAGGCCCCGTGGATGTTGTTGAAATCGTAGAGGGATTTCTCTTCGTAATGTTTTGCCTCCGAAACGTCGTGAATTATTATTATTATTATTTTTTTTTTTTACCTACGTGACTTTACCGAAAAAGCCTAAGAATATGAATCCTTGCAGTCACGAAAGCTTCACATCTAGAATATATCAAAGTTTCAAAGTTCATGTATTAGGTATAGCCCTGTGAACCATTCGGCTCTTGAATCGGGTGCAATCGCAACAAACAAAAAAACTAAAACATGAACAAAAAACATCTCAAAGTGAATATGTAACTGAGTGCAAACAGAAAATCCAAGAAAAGACAGCAAAATATTACAGAAAAAGCACCGTTACACACCAACGCTGTGTGCAAAAATCCCAGTGGGATGCAAGTCAAACAACCACAAGACAACTTAGATTAAGGCCATCAGTCTAACTCTGTACTACAACAACACAAACATGGCCAAACCAATACACTTTTCGAAAATCACCAAAATCAAGCCATGAAAGCAATGAAACAGTGATCACAGGAACTGTGACCGAACTTTCCACAACAAACGACGTAAACAACACGTACAGAAGTTGGCGGTGTCTCTCTCTCCTCTCTCTCTCTCTCTCCACGTGCCCCGTCACATTCACGATGAAAGACGCGGAGCCGGCAAAGAGCGATGATGCTTGAGCCCCCCACCCCGCCCCCCACTCGCCTCGTTACCTTCGTGAGTGACGCAGACGGCGAGGAGAGACCCCAGAAGACTGGCGCTTTGCAGGAGCGTGGAGGAGACGGATCCAGGCGCCATGAGGCTGATGGATCGTGGTGCTGGTGGATTGTGGAGCTGGTGGATCATGATGCTGGTGGATTGTGGAGCTGGTGGATCATGATGCTGGTGGATCGTGGTGCTGATGGATCGTGGAGCTGGTGGATTGTGGAGCTGGTGGATTGTGGAGCTGGTGGATTGTGGAGCTGGTAGATTGTGGTGCTGGTAGATTGTGGTGCTGGTAGATCGTGGTGCTGGTGGATCGCGGTGCTGGTGGATCATGATGCTGATGGATCGTGGAGCTGGTGGATCGTGGAGCTGGTGGATCGTGGTGCTGGTAGATCGTGGTGCTGGTGGATCGTGGAGCTGGTGGATCGTGGTGCTGATGGATCGTGGAGCTGGTGGATCGTGGATCGTGATGCTGGTGGATCGTAGAGCTGGTGAATCGTGGATCGTGCTGGTGGTGAATCGTGACAACACTGTAACAAAAGCATGTTTTTTTGTCCTTGGGTAGTGAGTAATATTTTCTAATTGCTAATGCCTCAAAAGTACAGAAAGTGGGTTACTATTATTCCCCACAAACTTTGCTTTTGTGACCAGGACACACAAAGTCCTGGTCAAAAAAGCAAAGTTTGTGGGGAATGATAATTGCCACTTTCTATCCATTTTAGGCATAGCCAATTAAAACATAACACTACCCGGGGACAAACATCGTGTTGCAGTTTTGATTTAAAGCTTTCGTGACTGCAGGGATTCACATTCTTTGTTCTTTCGGTAAAGTCACGTAGAAGGGAAATAATAAAATAATAAAACATGAACCAATATTTTTTATATATTTTTTATATCATATTTATTATATATTTATGTTATTGTTTACGACACACTTAGGGGCCGTCCATAAATGACGTCACGCACCTGGGGGGGGGTCAGACATTTGTGACGATGTGTGACGAGGAGGAGGGGGGAGTGAGAAATTTGACGTCACATCTAAATGCGCAACTTTAAATGAATATGGAATTGTTATAACAACACTAGTTGTTATGACAACTCTCCTACAACATCAGAGTGCAGCGCCACATTAAATACGCACGACAATGACAACAGTTTAAAGCCATTTGAAATTTTTTTTTTCAAAATGGAGGGGGGGGCAGAGCTTTGTGACGTCATATTTGAGGTGGGGGGGGGGGTCTGACTTTTTGTGACGCCGTGTGACGAGGGGGGAGGGTCAAAAATCGTCCAAAATCGCGTGACGTCACTTGTTGTTGACGACCACGTGACGTTGCGGCCAGGCGCTAGAGGCGTCACCCCATTGGTGGATGACGACACAGACCTCGCCTCGGGTATAAAGACCCTCCCCCACTCGGCCACGTGGTTCAGATGCTTGGAGCGGCAATGGAGCTGAGCACAAACATCACCCAGCAGTGCAGAGTGGAGCTGGGGACGACTTCTGTGAGTGTTAGATGAGGCATTCACTCGAGGCTGTATTGTCAGATACGTGTTGTTTTAGTTGAGTATAACATTTATTAAGTATTTTTTTTTCATTCTTCACCTGAGGACGGCTGCTTGCGTTGTGGCTGAAACGTCGTGAGAATTATTTTATTATGTTTTATTTTTATTATTTTATTATTTCCCTTCTACGTGACGAAAGCTTTAAATCGAAATGTATTAAATAACACATCTGGGTCGTTTGTTAGCCCATTACTCTATAATAAAGGGGGGTATTTTGGTTTAGATCGCATTACCTTTTATGGATGATGTTGATATAGCGAAAACATACTAATAGCTCACATTTTTTGCAGAGGTTTTTTAAAAATGTATATTAAATATTAGAATACTCTTAGTTCTTTCGGTAAAGTCACGTAGGTAAAAAATTTAAATTTAAATGAAAAAAAAAATAATAAAAATCACGACGTTTCGGAGGCAACACAAGTCTCCGTCATCAGGTGGGACCGTCGTGATTTTTATTTTATTTTTATAAATTTTAATTTCATTTTTTACCAAGGTTCCTGTACCTGACACCATGGCAATCATTGAAGACTTGGTTCATCAAGGACTGAATGCTGGGGTACCCCCCCTGGTGAGACACTGCTTAACTAATACATACTTCACCTGGAATGGAACTTTCTACAAGCAAACTGAGGGCACCCCAATGGGCTCCCCCCTATCTCCGGTTGTAGCCAACATCTTCATGGAGAAATTTGAGACTGACGCCATCCAGACTGCCACTCTACGCCCGACCTTATGGAAGAGGTACGTAGATGACACTTTTGTCATCTGGCCACATGGCCGGCCTGCTCTAAACCAATTTCTCGACCACATCAATTCCATACACCCAGCCATCAGATTCACCATGGAAGTCGAAAAAGATGGCAAGCTACCCTTTTTGGATGTCCTAATTAAAAGGAGACCTGATGGTTCAATGAGCCACTCTGTCTACAGGAAAGCCACCCATACGGATGCTTACCTAAAACCGGATTCCCACCACCATCCATCCCAGAAGAATTCCCTCATCAAGACTCTATACCAGGGGTCCTCAAACTACGGCCCGCGGGCCACATGCGGCCCGCCGAGGACATTTATCCGGCCCGCCGGGCGTTTTTGCCGCCGCTGCCTGTCTGTTACTTTTTTTCTACATGAGAAGGACGGTCATTGGTGGAAGAGGGAGAGGGGGCGGAGTTCCCCCAATCAGACTGCATTGATGGGCAGTGCAGTCTGTATGTCTCTGTGTGGGCAAAGTTATTGCTGGTATATTGTTTTTGTAGCACTATATATATTGGTATTTTACTAATAGCAATTTTGACTCCCTAGGAAACAATGATGTCAAGAAAGAGAAAAATTGACTCGGAGTGTAGGATATTCAAATAACAGTGGACTTATGATTACTTTTTCATGCAGTACAAGGAAAGAGCTGTGTGTCTGATATGCCAGAATATAGTGTCTGTGTTCAAAGAATACAATTTACGTCGACACTATGAAACTCAACATAAAGATAAATATGATTGTTTGGTCGGAGAAGTGAGAAAGGATAAAATATTAAAACTGAAAAATACATTAACAACTCAGTAAAATACTTTTGTGAAGCAGAAGCAGATAAATATTTCATCACTGCGAGCAAGTTTTCAAGTTGCCAAGCTAATAGCGTGCACTGGCAGACCATTCGTGGAGGGAGAATTTATTAAAGAATGCCTTCTTTCTGTTGCCAAAGAGATGTGTCCAGAGAAGGCCGATTTATTTAGTACAGTGAGTCTTTCAGGACCTACAATTACACGGAGGATTGAAGAAATGGGAGACAATTTGCATCAGCATTTGCAAAACTCCACAAAAAAACTTTCCTATTTTTCCTCGGCACTCGACGAAAGCAATAATGTTCGTGATTCTGCACAACTTCTAATTTTTATTCGTGGGACGAATGACTATTTCGAAGTCACAGAAGAGCTTGCTGCACTGCAAAGCATCAAAGGAACATCTACAGGAGAGGATATCTTTCGATTTAAAGCTTTCGTGACTGCAGGGATTCATCTTCTTGGTTTTTTCGGTAAAGTCACATAGAAGGGAAATAATAAAATAATAAAACATAATAAAATAATTCTCACGACGTTTCGGCCACAACACAAGCAGCCGTCCTCAGGTGAAAACCAGGTCTGTCGGGGAGACAGCGTCTGAATGAAACAGCACACGAGCTTGGAGCATATATAAGCTGGGTTGGAAACGGGGGAAAGAGCGCCTTGACAAAATAATTTGCATATCAAGAGGAATTTAGCATATTTATGGGAAATGCAGGAATGTGATTAGTACTACATATGCCCGCGCTGCATATGTAGTACTAATCACATTCCTGCATTTCCCATAAATATGCTAAATTCCTCTTGATATGCAAATTATTTTGTTATGTTTTATTTTGATTATTTTATTACTTCCCTTCTACGTGACTTTACCGAAAGAACCAAGAAGAGAGGATATCTATGAAAAAGTTTGCCAAACTGTGAATAGTTTGGAGCTGAACTGGGCTAAACTAGCCAGTGTGACAACTGATGGTGCTCCTAGCATGGTGGGGTCTAAGAAAGGAGTAATTGCTCGCATTAACCAAGAGATGGACAAACATAACCATTCTCATCCAATAGCCATACATTGCCTCATCCACCAACAAGCGCTGTGTAGTAAATCACTGAAGTGGGACTCTGTTATGAAAATTGTGGTATCTTGTGTTAACTTCATTAGAGCTCATGCACTAAACCACAGACAATTTCAGGAATTTCTGTCTGAGCTAAATGTTGACTATGAAGATGTTTTGTATCACACAGAAGTCCGTTGGCTGAGTCGAGGGAGAGTTTTGAAACGTTTCTATGACTTACTTCCACAGATTACAGTTTTTCTGCTTTAAAAAAACAAAGAAGTACCAGAGCTCAATGATGCAGAATAAAAATGGCACATTGCCTTTCTGACAGATGTAACAGAGCTACTCAACAGTTTCAATGTGCAACTTCAAGGAAAGGGGAAGCTCATCTGTGATATGCAATCACATGTCAAAGCATTTGAAGTAAAATTAGGCCTCCTCATCAAACAAGTGAAGGAGGAAAACTTCTGCCATCTCCCCACAACTCAAAATCTGTTAGCGGAAAAACCATTGGTTGCATTCCCAAACAAAACATGTGTGGATTCACTGGAAAAATTGCAAAAGGAGTTCCAATTTGGATTTAAAAGAGCTTCATCTCCATGAACAGGACATACAGCTTTTCCGTAATCCATTTTCTATTGACATTGAAAATGTGGATACAATTTACCAAATGGAACTGGCTGAACTGCAGAATTGTGACTCTCTGAAAGACGCATTCATGTCAAGCAGCCTTCATAATTTCAATGCATCTCTCCCCTCTGAGACATATCCTCATCTCAGGAACCATGCACTCAAAATGGCAACCATCTTTGGCAGCACTTATGTCTGTGAACAGACTTTTCCAGAATTAAACATTTGAAATCTCCAACCAGATCTAGACTAACGGATGCACACTTGCATCACTTGTTACGACTAGCAGTGACAAATATGGAACCGGACATTGACCATCTCATTAGCCACAAGCAGGCCCATAGTTCCCATTGAAATACTGGCAAGTTTGTTGATTTAACTTTACTTGTTCTTTATTTTAAATATTGTATTTGTACCCGTTTTGTTTCTTCACTTCAAAATAAGACATATGCAGTGTGCATAGGAATTTGTTCATAGTTTTTTTTTTTTAACTATAGTCCGGCCCTCCAACGGTCTGAGGGACAGTGAACTGGCCCCCTGTTTAAAAAGTTTGAGGACCCCTGCTCTATACCATAGAGCCCAATGCATTTCCGACCAGGATCACATTGCCAGTGAACTCAAACACGTACGCCAAGCTCTTAAGGCTAATGATTACTCCGACTACACAATCCGCAAGGCCATCACTCCAACCATCAAGAACAATCCTGTTGAGGAGCCTTTCAAGACCATCACCTTACCCTACATTGCTGGGGTCACAAAAAAGATCTCCAAAATCCTGATTAAACACAAGATCCAGGTCCGATTCAACACAGTACATAAATCCGTGATCTGGTCCTGTCTGTAAAAGATGCGGTTCCAGACATACAGTACCCTGGCATCTACAAACTAAGTTTCCTCTGTGGTAGCAGTTACATTGGAGAAACCAAACGACATGTCTCGACCGCATCCATGAACATAAAGCAGACCTGAAACACGGTAGGACAAACACCTCAGCCGTGGCAGATCACTGTTACAATTCAGTGGGCTCACATGACATTGACTTCTCCAAGACAGAGGTTGTCTGCAAGCCAACTGGCTATCATGAGAGATTCGTTCATGAGGCTATCCACATATACAAACACAGAGACAATTTCAACCGAGAAGATGGATTCTGGCTTAGCAATCATTGGAAGGACGTAACAAACCATTTCGGATCTTAACTGATTGTGTTCACATTTACGGTGACTTTCAGACCGCGTTCCACTCACTGGCATTGTATTCTCCGCAGGGAATGGATTCTTTGCTCCGCTGCAAGATTTCCCCCCCACTATTCACCCATTGACACGACGGTCAATGGTACAGTGTATAATAACAAATAGTATAACATTTATATGCTTAATACAATGTACAAAGTAATATATAGTATCGTAATTTTATAGTAAATATATAGCTTTGTGATACACTTTAAGGTGGTTAGAATAATACATAGTGTTACATTAAAACGACGTAAAATTGTAATGTATTACTTACTGTTAGTAACTCAGCTTATTGTAGAGTATAGTAAGTATAATAATGATGCTATGTAGTTTATACTTTAGTTGTTCATGTAGTTTATACTTTAGTTTTTTTTTTACGTTGTTGTTTAACTGCAGCTACATACTATTAACATTCCTTTCCTTTGTTAATGCTACCCCCCTTCCCCCTCCCTTTGATGCTGCTAATCCTGCATAATGCACGGGCATAATATTAACTTGAAACCCCTCCGTCCACTTCCTATGCATTTTTCATATGCTAAATTCCTCTTGATATGCAAATTATGTTGTTATGGCGCTCTTCTTCCCACCTCCCCCCCTCCAACCCAGCTTATATATACGCTCCTAGCTTGGTGGTGTTTCATTCTACACCTGAGGACGGCTGCTTGCGTTTTGGCCGAAACGTCGTGAGAATTATATTATTTTGTTATGTTTTGTTTTTATTATTTTATTACTTTCCTTCTACGTGACTTTACCGAAATAACCAAGAAGATTATTCCCTGCAGTCACGAAAGCTTTAAATCGAAATTTAACCGCCTCTACGGGGAGGATTTCCACATAACTTTGAGATCCTTCAACAAGCTCCGGGATAGGAAGGCTCAGCTAATCGAGTCTCTCACCTTTCTGAAGAGATGCCGCGACTCTAAGGTATTACGAAACGCATTTACACTAACATCTGCTGCTGTAACTTCTAATGCTAAACGAATTCTGCCTAGAACTAGCTTAGCTCTTATCTCAGCGAAAATCAGACTTACGCGCACCGATCTAGATCAGTTAGACAAGACACTCTACAAATCACACTTATCTTTGAGTGCAACAATGTCCGCATCGGATTGGGAACATGTAGAAAAAATGACTGCCTCGTCAGCTGCCGCTATGTCGACCAAATGTAAGGACAACTTGATTTCCAAATTCAACCGCCTCTCAAACAAGGAACCGGACCCACACATTAACAAGCTAGATGTTAACAAAGTCGTAATTAATCGCAGTAACAGTCTATTTCTGAAGGTCTGAAATCCGTTTTAGCTAAAGGACTAAACTTTGCAGTCACACCTAGACACATACCAGTTAATGATATAATTGCTAGAGTAGATGTAGCTTTCAAGGGCCTGAGTCCCATCGCTGCAGACGTAGCAAGATCTGAAATCTCTGCAACTCTCAAAAATGCTAAGATGCCAGCTAGCAACATCAGCAAAGATGAGCGTTTTGAATTAGCTCAATAAAAAAAGAGGGATGACATTGTCATCCTCTCAGCCGACAAAGGCAATGCCACTGTCATCATGGACAAAACAGAATACAACTATAAAATCCAAGAACTACTCAACAATGGCAGCTATACAAAAATAAAAAGAGACCCCACCAACAGCCTCGTCTCTAAAACCAAACAAATCATTTCTGATTCAACCGCATTAATTGATCAGACCAAACAGTTCTCGTTGAAACATTCTGCAGCCAGCCACCAAGATTATACGGCTTGCCAAAGATACATAAAGAAGATACACCTCTTCGTCCCATTGTCCTCTACTATCAACTCCCCCACCTATAAACTGGCTCGTTTTTTGTCTGAAATCCTACGGCCTCTCACTGGAAAAACCACCTCTGCGGTACTAAACTCTACTGACCTGGTATCGACAATCAAGGGGATTGCCCTGTCCCCAGACGACCTGCTTGTCAGTTTGATGTGGTTTCCTTATTCACCAAAGTTCCTGTACCTGACACCATCGCGATCATTGAAGACTTGGTTCATCAAGGACTGAATGCTGGGGTACCCCCCCTGGTGAGACACTGCTTAACCATACATACTTCACCTGGAATGGAACTTTCTACAAGCAAACTGAGGGCACCCCAATGGGCTCCCCCCTATCTCCGGTTGTAGCCAACATCTTCATGGAGAAATTTGAGACTGACGCCCATCCAGACTGCCACTCTACGCCCGACCTTATGGAAGAGGTACGTAGATGACACTTTTGTCATCTGCCACATGGCCGGCCTGCTCTAAACCAATTTCTCGACCACATCAATTCCATACACCCAGCCATCAGATTCACCATGGAAGTCGAAAAAGATGGCAAGCTACCCTTTTTGGATGTCCTAATTAAAAGGAGACCTGATGGTTCAATGAGCCACTCTGTCTACAGGAAAGCCACCCATACGGATGCTTACCTAAAACCGGATTTTCACCACCATCCATCCCAGAAGAATTCCCTCATCAAGACTCTATACCATAGAGCCCAATGCATTTCCGACCCGGATCACATTGCCAGTGAATTCAAACACGTATGCCAAGCTCTTAAGGCTAATGGTTACTCCGACTACACAATCCGCAAGGCCATCACTCCAACCATCAAGAAGAATCCTGTTGAGGAGCCTTTCAAGACAATCACCTTACCCTACATTGCTGGGGTCACAAAAAAGATCTCCAAAATCCTGATTAAACACAAGATCCAGGTCCGATTCAACACAGTACATAAAATCCGTGATCTGGTCCCGTCTGTAAAAGATGTGGTTCCAGACAAACAGTACCCTAGCGTCTACAAACTAAGTTTCCTCTTTGGTAGCAGTTACATTGGAGAAACCAAACGACATGTCTCGGACCGCATCCATGAACATAAAGCAGACCTGAAACACGGTAGGACAAACACCTCAGCCGTGGCAGATCACTGTTACAATTCAGTGGGCTCACATGACATTGACTTCTCCAAGACAGAGGTTGTCTGCAAGCCAACTGGCTATCATGAGACATTCGTTCATGAGGCTATCCACATATACAAACACAGAGACAATTTCAACCGAGAAGATGGATTCTGGCTTAGCAATCATTGGAAGGACGTAACAAACCATTTCGGATCTTAACTGATTGTGTTCACATTTACGGTGACTTTCAGACCGCGTTCCACTCACTGGCATTGTATTCTCCGCAGGGAATGGATTCTTTGCTCCGCTGCAAGATTTCCCCCCCACTATTCACCCATTGACAAGACGGTCAATGGTACAGTGTATAATAACTAATAGTATAACATTTATATGCTTAATACAATGTACAAAGTAATATATAGTATCGTAATTTTATAGTAAATATATAGCTTTGTGATACACTTTAAGGTGGTTAGAATAATACATAGTGTTACATTAAAACGACGTAAAATTGTAATGTATTACTTACTGTTAGTACTCAGCTTATTGTAGAGTATAGTAAGTATAATAATGATGCTATGTAGTTTATACTTTAGTTGTTCATGTAGTTTATACTTTAGTTTTTTTTTTACGTTGTTGTTTAACTGCAGCTACATACTATTAACATTCCTTTCCTTTGTTAATGCTACCCCCCTTCCCCCTCCCTTTGATGCTGCTAATCCTGCATAATGCACGGGCATATATTAACTTGAAACCCCTCCGTCCACTTCCTATGCATTTTTCATATGCTAAATTCCTCTTGATATGCAAATTATGTTGTTAATGGCGCTCTTCTTCCCACCTCCCCCCCTCCAACCCAGCTTATATATACGCTCCTAGCTTGGTGGTGTTTCATTCTACACCTGAGGACGGCTGCTTGCGTTTGGGCCGAAACGTCGTGAGAATTATATTATTTTGTTATGTTTTGTTTTATTATTTTATTACTTCCTTCTACGTGACTTTACCGAAATAACCAAGAAGATTATTCCCTGCAGTCACGAAAAGCTTTAAATCGAAATTTAAACCGCCTCTACGGGGGAGGATTTCCACATAACTTTGAGATCCTTCAACAAGCTCCGGGATAGGAAGGCTCAGCTAATCGAGTCTCTCACCTTTCTGAAGAGATGCCGCGACTCTAAGGTATTACGAAACGCATTACACTAACATCTGCTGCTGTAACTTTCTAATGCTAAACGAATTCTGCCTAGAACTAGCTTAGCTCTTATCTCAGCGAAAATCAGACTTACGCGCACCGATCTAGATCAGTTAGACAAGACACTCTACAAATCACACTTATCTTTGAGTGCAACAATGTCCGCATCGGATTGGGAACATGTAGAAAAAATGACTGCCTCGTCAGCTGCCGCTATGTCGACCAAATGTAAGGACAACTTGATTTCCAAATTCAACCGCCTCTCAAACAAGGAACCGGACCCACACATTAACAAGCTAGATGTTAACAAAGTCGTAATTAATCGCAGTAACAGTCTATTCTGAAGGTCTGAAATCCGTTTTAGCTAAAGGACTAAACTTTGCAGTCACACCTAGACACATACCAGTTAATGATATAATTGCTAGAGTAGATGTAGCTTCAAGGGCCTGAGTCCATCGCTGCAGACGTAGCAAGATCTGAAATCTCTGCAACTCTCAAAAATGCTAAGATGCCAGCTAGCAACATCAGCAAAGATGAGCGTTTTGAATTAGCTCAATAAAAAAGAGGGATGACATTGTCATCCTCTCAGCCGACAAAGGCAATGCCACTGTCATCATGGACAAAACAGAATACAACTATAAAATCCAAGAACTACTCAACAATGGCAGCTATACAAAAATAAAAAGAGACCCCACCAACAGCCTCGTCTCTAAAACCAAACAAATCATTTCTGATTCAACCGCATTAATTGATCAGACCAAACAGTTCTCGTTGAAACATTCTGCAGCCAGGCCACCAAGATTATACGGCTTGCCAAAGATACATAAGAAGATACACCTCTTCGTCCCATTGTCTCTACTATCAACTCCCCCACCTATAAACTGGCTCGTTTTTTGTCTGAAATCCTACGGCCTCTCACTGGAAAAACCACCTCTGCGGTACTAAACTCTACTGACCTGGTATCGACAATCAAGGGGATTGCCCTGTCCCCAGACGACCTGCTTGTCAGTTTTGATGTGGTTTCCTTATTCACCAAAGTTCCTGTACCTGACACCATCGCGATCATTGAAGACTTGGTTCATCAAGGACTGAATGCTGGGGTACCCCCCCTGGTGAGACACTGCTTAACCAATACATACTTCACCTGGAATGGAACTTTCTACAAGCAAACTGAGGGCACCCCAATGGGCTCCCCCTATCTCCGGTTGTAGCCAACATCTTCATGGAGAAATTTGAGACTGACGCCATCCAGACTGCCACTCTACGCCCGACCTTATGAAGATGTACGTAGATGACACTTTTGTCATCTGGCCACATGGCCGGACCTGCTCTAAACCAATTTCTCGACCACATCAATTCCATACACCCAGCCATCAGATTCACCACTGGAAGTCGAAAAAGATGGCAAGCTACCCTTTTTGGATGTCCTAATTAAAAGGAGACCTGATGGTTCAATGAGCCACTCTGTCTACAGGAAAGCCACCCATACTGGATGCTTACCTAAAACCGGATTTCCACCACAATCCATCCCCAGAAGAATTCCCTCATCAAGACTCTATACCATAGAGCCCAATGCATTTCCGACCCGGATCACATTGCCAGTGAACTCAAACACGTACGCCAAGCTCTTAAGGCTAATGGTTACTCCGACTACACAATCCGCAAGGCCATCACTCCAACCATCAAGAAGAATCCTGTTGAGGAGCCTTTCAAGACAATCACCTTACCCTACATTGCTGGGGTCACAAATAAAATCTCCAAAATCCTGATTAAACACAAGATCCAGGTCCGATTCAACACAGTACATAAAATCCATGATCTGGTCCCGTCTGTAAAAGATGTGGTTCCAGACATACAGTACCCTAGCGTCTACAAACTAAGTTGCCTCTTTGTTAGCAGTTACATTGGAGAAACCAAACGACATGTCTCGGACCGCATCCATGAACATAAAGCAGACCTGAAACACGGTAGGACAAACCCCTCAGCCGTGGCAGATCACTGTTACAATTCAGTGGGCTCACATGACATTGACTTCTCCAAGACAGAGGTTGTCTGCAAGCCAACTGGCTATCATGAGACATTCGTTCATGAGGCTATCCACATATACAAACACAGAGACAATTTCAACCGAGAAGATGGATTCTGGCTTAGCAATCATTGGAAGGACGTAATAAACCATTTAGGATCTTAACTGATTGTGTTCACATTTACGGTGACTTTCAGACCGCGTTCCACTCACTGGCATTGTATTCTCCGAAGGGAATGGATTCTTTGCTCCGCTGCAAGTTTTCTCCCCCAATATTCACCCATTGACATGACGGTCAATGGTACAGTGTATAATAACAAATAGTATAACATTTATATGCTTAATAGCTCAACGAAGTGGCTCATTGTCACGTGGAGATTTATAGCAGCCAAACACTCTGAACGCGTTGATGTTGATTCTAAATGTGGAGGGAAACACCAAAGAACACGAAGAAGAATCCACACGACCAGAGAGAACACGCAAACTCCAAATATACAGCAGACATCAGGGTTGATTTCGAACCCATGCCCCAATTTAAGAGTTTTACTCTTACGAGGTCACCCTGAGTGAAGTTGCTGCACACAGAAAACAAGACGAGGCGGTGATGGGAGCGACTTGAGAGCCCTGCGTCGTTTAGACGATTAGTGCCACGAAGAAAAACTGCCCACGGCGATGGATAACAATCGTCTGTAGTTGGCCTCATGCGGCTGTGTGCCTTGTGAAGTGAAGCCACAGGCCACAGATGGGTCCTACCTCTGGTTCAAAAGGTATTCCTACCCTCTGGTCAGTTTTGAACGAGCAGCTGGATTTAATCACTCACTCTGAATGGAATTACACTGTCCTGTGCGATAGACTTGTCCCCGCCATAGGAAGGTGGAATTCCCACCGCTGGCTCAGGGTTGTAAGCGGGAGATGAGCGCACATGCCTCAACGCTCTTTCTGAGCAGGAAAATCACTTTTGAGTCGTTGTGACGAATGTGAATGCAATAGCGAGTGTCTGTTGACAACCAACTAAACTCCCTTCTCTATGCTTGCAAATTGTGCACCGCTCTAATGGAATATCTGTGCTGGTTTGAAACATGCAGGCTGGCCTGCTTACAATCTATGTTGGGTTTAACCAGGCTGGATTGTGTGAGGAGCTCACAGATCCTTGAAAGATCCGGACACAGTCCCGTCGCTGAGCTCCTCCGGCAGGCAAGGCTCCATTGGCTGGGTCATGTAGCCCGCATGCCCAGCCACCTCGTACCCAAATCCATGCGACCACAGGGAAAGCGACACCGCAAACTGCAAATATACAGGCATTGTCGGGGTCAGGATCGAACCCACGACCTCCTGTACACCAGGTGAGGTAGTTAACATCTCACCACGGAGAGAGAGAGAGAGACAAGCAAACCCCAAATATACAACAGCAGGCATCAGGGTCGGAATCGAACCAACGACCTGCTGTATACCAGGCGAGGTGGTCAACATCTCACCACGGAGAGAGAGAGAGACACGCAAACCCCAAATATACAGCAACAGTCGTCAGGGTCGGGATCGAACCCACGACCTCCCCCCACTCCTCCAACCCACCCCCACGCCGCCGCCTCACCCTTCCGCTCACCTGCAGTGGGATCCAGCGGGGCGAAGTGCAGCGTGTAGCGCAGCACGTGGTGGTTGTTCCACACGTAGAGGGCGCCGTCGTGCGGGTTGTACTGCACCGACGTGATGAACTGGAACGGGTTGGGGAACGGGATGGAGACGCGTGCATCCCGTCGCGAGTTGGTGTCGTACACGTAATCGATGCGGTCGCTCGTCCCCCCCCCCACCCCTCCTCCTCCTGCGGTGCCGTTCGCCGCTCCGTCGCCGTCATCCTCGTAAGTGGAGCGCAGGACGTAGAGGACGCCGCACGCCATGAAGGCGTCGGAGGCCGAGCGCTTGTCGTAGGCCGTCTCAAAAGAGGCCTCGACGCGCAGCGTGTACGGGTTGAAGCGGCTCACTACCACGCGCCCCTCGTTCTGCTCCGTGGCGTAGATGACCCACAGGCCGTTCTCGTCGGCCGCCAGGTCGATGTCGGACTTGCCGCCCCAGCGGTAGGGCGACGTGTCGTAGTAGTTGGCGTTGGGGACGACCGCCTCGCCGCTCTTGACACGCGTGCCCAGGTCGAACTTGACGATTCTGCGCGTTCGCTCCTGCGAGGGGGAGGTCAGGTGAGCGTGTGTGTGTGTGTCGGAGAGGTGGGTGAGTGTGTGAGGGAGAGGGAGGGAGAGGCGGTGGGGAGAGGAAAGGTGAGAGTGAGAGAGGAGAGTGGGAGTGTGTGCGTGTATGAGTGGGTGAAGGTGTGAGTGTGAAACATCCGGGCGTGGTGGTGTTGGCCACAGCACCCCCTCGTACGCTGCGCCGGCCATCATAGGTGCTGCTCAATGGCCCGCGATCACAAATCACTATTTAACTCGATCAAAAAGTAACCTGCAGCGCCACACCTATTACCATCGTTAGGGGAAAGAACGATGATCCAATCTCAGACCCCCAGGAACAGGTTTGCAGATTTGCTGAGCATTTCTGAGGTCATGGAGGAGGGGAAATCCCTCAGCCTGGAAAACATCATGGGACAAAGTGCGGATGACCTTGCTGAGGCAACGGTGCCTCAAATATTGGAGGAGGAATTCACCCCCTGTGAGTGGCTGGCTGAGGTGCCATCCGTTGAGGAAGTACTGAAGGCGATCCAGAGTCTGAGACCAGGAAAGGCACAGATCATCTCCCAAGCGAAATGCTTAGGGAGGGTGGCGTTTGTGCACAGACTACCCTATATGACATCATAACAACAGTCGGGACCACTGGACGGATTCCGCAGGATTGGAAGGATGCCCTGGTGGTCCCCCTCTTTAAGAAGGGGGACCGCACAGACTGTAACAACTACAGGGGCATCTCACTCCTCAGTGTGCCGGGAAAGGTCTTGGCAAGGATTATTCAACATCGCCTTGCTAGGCACGCTGAGGAGAGGCTTGCGGAGCCCCAATGTGGTTTCATGAAAGGGCGGTCCTACACAGATGCCATATTTTTTGTCCGTCTACTACAGCAGAAGTGTAGGGAATTCCAACAAGACCTACATCTCTGCTTCATTGACCTGGTCAAGGCCTATGATGCCATCAGTAGGCCTGGGCTCTGGGTTGTTCTTCGTGCTTTCGGAGTGCCTGACCCTCTGCTCACGCTCATTAAGGACCTTCATGATGGTGAGCTGGCCCGGGTAAAACTACGTGGCCAGGAGTCAGAGCCATTCCCTGTACACCTTGGGGTGCGACAGGGATGTCCTCTGGCTCCAACATGATTTAACATCTATTTCGACCACGTAGTTCGTGAAGCCTTCACTAGCTGTACCGGAGGAATTTCCATCTGGTACAGATACAATGGGAGGCTGATCGATGCCCGGGTGCGGTCAAGGTATAGACCCCTATTGGTCAACCATGTTATGTATGCCGATGCTCTGGTGATTGCTGCTCACTCAGAGGTGGAGTTGGAGGCACTGCTGCTGAACCTGGAACTTGCCACTAAAAGGTGGGACCTTACCATCAGCCCCACCAAAACCAAGCACCTGCCTGGGTATTTTGTACCATCGGACAATCCACTCCCATAACTCACAATCGGTGATGCGGCAGTTGTGTAGAGAGTGGAGAGTTTCCCATACCTGGCCAGTGTGCTCATGACCGGCTCCAGCTTAACAGCAGAGGTCTCACTCCAAATCAGTCGAGCGTCATTATCTTTTCATCGGCTGCATTACGCTGTGTGGAAGCTACCTGGTCTCTCGCTCCGCATGAAGCTTCAGGTCTTCTCGGCCACGGTAATTTCCTCCCTTCTCTACGCTTGCGAAACGTGCACCCCCCTAATGGAACATCTTCGCCGGTTAAAAACATTTAGGCTCCCTATTGGTCAACCACGTTATGTATGCCGACGACCTGGCAATTGCAGCTCACCACACAAAATGAGAGCTCAACCAAGTGGCTTATCACGTGGCGACGTAACAGCAGCCAAACGCTCTAAATGCGCGTGGATTCTAAATCAAGTGGCCAACATCTCTCCGCCGCGCCGGGCACCGACCTTGTTAAAGAACACGGCTCCGTCGTACACCACGAAGCCCGTGCCGTCCACTCGGTGCGGCAGCTGGTAGTTGGTGAGCGGCAGCCTGGCCGCGATGTCCTGGAGGGAGGCGTATTCCACGAGCCTCTTGGTGCGGTAGGGCATCCACGGCATGAAGTACACCTTGCCGTCGGCACGCAGCGGGTCGCGGCACCACGAGCCGGCCTTCTGCTTCGCCTGCAGGAGGTGCAAGGCCTCGCCAACAAGGCGGATGCTGCCCGGGCAGGGGAAGACTGCCACGGGGAACGGGGGACAGACGAACGAACGGATGGACGGACAGTCGGGTCAAGCATCATTCGCGGCTGCTCCCTAGTCGATATACTATAAAAGGCCAACTGAGCTATGTAACTCTTTTGCAGAAGCAACCTCGCCGCACACAATGGCAGCTCAATGAAAGTGACTTATCACGTGGAAATGTACAGCGGTGTCCGAGTACTCGAAACACGCGACGTCGATTCTAAACGCGGAGGGAAAAACTGGAGGACCCGGAGAGCACTCCACACGACCGCGGGGGGAGAACATGCAAGCTTCCAAGTGTAATAAAAGACTCGGACGCTTCTCTCTGTCCTGTGTCCTTTATTTGGGTTCGATCTCTTTTCCCTCACGGCACTCCCCCTTACTCTTCGCTCTGCAGCCCCAGGCTGCTACCGCTCACGTAGCCCACTTCACAGCACTCCCCTATATACTCTTCGCTCGGCAGCCCCCAGGCTGCTGTCGCTCACGTAGCCCACTCCCTCCTTGCAGACCCGCTGCTGTCTCGTCGTGCAGACCCCCCCCCCCGCTGCTCAACTCCACCCTTGCAGACCCGCTGCTCTCTCTGCAGCCTGCTCGCTGCTCCTCCAGCCCCGGGGTCGGTCACCGCTGGCCGACGGTGCTGATCCTCGAGGTCTGTGTGTGTGGCGATCTCGCCACACTCTCTCTTCCCCACTCCACCCTGCGTGGCCTTACACTTTCCCCAGTCTCCGATCACTCCCTACTGCTTCCGGTTTCTCCCCTTATAACCCTGAACCCTGTCCCCCACGTGACGTAACTCCTCCCCCCATGATGTCACTTCCGGAAGGTCGTTTACGCCCGCATTACACCACCCTCCCCCGTAGAGAAAATCCAGCCGACCTCGGCTGAACACAACTCCAACAATAATGCGAGCGAACACGACCGTATACAAAAAAACAAAAAGGACACAGAACACACAATATTATATCGAAGAACAAGAACACAACACAATATTTAACGAAATGTGAGGGATTTTGAGCGGGTGCGGGTCGCCGGACCGTCCCGGACGGTCGGCGGCCCTCCCGCCGAACGAGAACGTGGCAGGGTCTTAAGAGCGACAGGTTGAAGTACGTCTGTCGTTATTGGAAGCCTGGCAACGTCCCGGTCCCCCAATCTTGCCGGCGCAGCATCAGGGGCGTCCCGAAATCGCGTCCGCGGCGGGGTTGGAAGGGCTGCGGGCCTCAAAGGTTCCGCAGCCGTGTTAGGCGCACCCCGAGCTGAGTCGTCTTTCCCCTGCCACGTTACGGCCGGCTCGTCTGTAAAAGGCACAACAGGCGCTCTTGCAAGGTCAGCAGGCACAGGCAAAGGCGCGTCGGCAGCAACAGACCCCGGCAAGGCAATCTCAGGAGATGACGCATCAGGTCGAGGGGCCACGTATGGTTTCAACCGAGATGTGTGGACGAACCAACGCCGAGATCCAAACCGAACACGCGCCGACTGTGGGTTGGGAACCTCAATGAGGCGAACCGGGCCCTGCCATGGTTTGTGTAACTTAGGAGAGGTACCTGGCCGCACCTATGGACAATGAAGCCAGGCCAGGTCCCCCGGTTTCCAGGGGCATTCCCCTTTTGAACGGCGCGCACACCTCTCATTCCGAGCCTGGGCTTTGGCCGTAGCCACGCGGGCCCCTTCCCGCGCCACAGTGACTCGGCGAACGGTGTCCTGAATATAGTCAGGCAGAGGCTTGGCAGGTCCCCTCATTCCGGTTCCCAACTGTTCATTAATCGCCGGTACGTTTTCACGACCGTACATAAGAAAAAACGGCGAATATCCTGTAGCCGCGTGCGGCGTCATTCGGTACGCAGAAAGCACCCCAGGGATATGCAAATCCCAATCCGATTGTTTTTCACTAACCGTATGGCACAACATGGTGGACAGAGTCCTATTTAGCCGTTCCACCATACCATCCGTTTGCGGGTGGTAGGGAGATGTCCGAATTTTCTTTGTTCCAAGAGCCGCACACACCTCCCCCAACAATTTAGACGAAAAATTCCGGCCTTGGTCCGTAAGGAGTCTCTCCGGCGCCCCCTTGTCCATAACATACCCAAAAAGAAAGGCGTCTGTGATAGACGCCGCTGACTGGTCAGGCAAGGGCCAGGCCATCGGCCAGCGGGAGAGGTACTCCACCCCTACCAGCAAATATTTATTTCCCCTAGCGGATGGCGGAAAGGGTCCCAAAATATCTAACGCCACCAACTCATTAACTCGAGACACTTGAATAGATTGTATAGGCGGCACATATGGATGTTTAGGTGGCTTACGGCGGGCACAATCGGGACACGCACGAACGTGTCCGACGACATCCGTCGTCATGCCGTGCCAATAGTAATCTCGCTGCAGCGTCAATAGGGTCTTCTGCACTCCCAGATGTAAAAGCGTGTCACAATGCAGAGTTCTAATCAATTCGTACCGCAATGATGCCGGTACAACAAGACGCCAGCGTTCCTGTATCCCTTCCCTCCACATCAGCAAGCCATCACGGAGAGCAGTTTCCGGCACACCCCCCTCTCCCTTCACTGGCCGCTTACGTAATGTCACCAAAGAATCATCCAACATTTGTTCGCGGATCCACACGGACCTCGGAAGATGTAAAATGCCATCAGCCGGTCCCCCATCAGCCGGCCCCGGCTCAAGCGGAGCTTCAGGCACCTCGACTGCCAACGCGACAGGCTGAGGGGGGTGCTGAATCGGGCCACACCTATGCGTCCCCGACGCACACGCGCAAGGGGATCGCTGCGGCAGCCTGGAAAGTGCGTCCGCATTAGCGTGACGCACTCCCTTCCGATGGTGAATTTGGAAGGAAAATTCCTGCAGCGTGTCCAACCACCGCGCCAGCTGGCCGGATGGTTGGTCCATTTTAAGCGCATACTGCAAGGCCGCGTGATCCGTGCGAACAATAAACGAACGACCGTACAAGTACGGTCGAAATTGGCGGAGAAAAAAAACAATAGCCAAAAGTTCCCTGCGTGTGACGCAATAGCGGGTCTCAGCTGGAGACAAAACCCGGCTACCATACGCCACCACGCGTTCCACACCACCCTTGGACTGAGACAACACCGCCCCAATACCCGTGTCACTCGCGTCCGTATCCAGAATAAAGGGATGTTCAAAATCCGGATAGTCCAACGTCGGCGCCGTAGCCAATAGATCGCGTAGGCTTCGAAACGCCGCCTCCTCTGGCGGTCCCCAAGCAAATTTATGTCCTTTTCCCGTAAGGAGATGCAAGGGCCTCGCGATCGTAGAAAAGTTTGGAACAAACCTCCGATAGTATGAGGCGAACCCCAAAAACCGACGCACATCCCCCACCGTGGCAGGGGTTGGCCAGTCACGGACGCATGCAGTCTTGTCCGGATCCGTGGCCACCCCATCCACACTGACGATGTGCCCCAGGTAACGCACGGAGTGTTGCAGTAGGTGACATTTCTTAGGCTTAAATTTCAAATTAGCAGAGCGCATCCTGGTGAACACAGCCTCCAACCGCGATAAATGCTCGTCAAATGTGCGGCTGAAGACGATAACATCGTCTAGATATATAAGACACGTCTCCCACTGCAACCCCGTTAATACCAACTCCATTAACCTCTGAAAAGTGGCAGGGGCCGCATTCAGCCCCATCGGAAGGCAGTTAAATTGGAATAACCCCTGCGGCGTACGGAAAGCTGTTTTTTCTCGCGAGGACTCATCAAGGGGAAGCTGCCAGAAGCCCGAAGAGAGATCTAGCGTCGAGAAAAACTTCGCCCCCGACAAGGCATCGAGAGAGTCGTCCATATGCGGCAGGAGATATGCATCTGCTACCGACACTTTATTTAATTTACTAAAATCAACACAAAATCTCAATTTGCCATCTTTCTTTTTGACCAAAACAACAGGCGCGCCCCATGGGCTGTTAGGCGGAGATATTATGTCCGCAGCCAACATGTCATCCACTGCCCCTCGAACATGCTCGCGTTCCGCCGGACTCATCCGGTGCAAGTTTAACCGAATAGGGGCAGCGTCCCCTGTGTCAATATGATGGTAAAGCAACGAGGTGCGTCCCAAGTCCAAATCGTCAGAGCTAAACACGTCAGAATAGCTGAATAATAATTTACGAATCGCACAACGTTGTTCCCCGGAAAGAACCGAATTTTCCGCACACAATTCAGCGATCCAGCGATCATCTGCAGCTCCGGCCCCCGAAACACCTCCAACAACTCCCCGGCTGGACAAATTATCATGAGCTGTAAACGCAGTAGTGGCATGTGCCACAACAGTACCCGCCGGCACACACACGCTTTCGGTACTCGCGTTAAGCACTTGCAAAAACGGCTGTTGGTCTGGCCGGACAATAGTTTGTGCCCCAACCAGTGCCGATCCACCCGTAATAGCGGCGGACGGCGACAACAAAACACCAATCGCTCCTTGACGACCAGGTACAGGCTTCCGATAACGCAAGGGAATGAGTATCTGTGAGCCAGGTGGAATATCAACAGACACCTCGGACAACGCCTGCACCTGGGCGACAGGATCAGGTCGCCCCCAGGCTGACGGCAAAAACGCAATTTTTCGGCCTTCCGGTAGCTTAATGCAGCTCTCATTAATTCTAATCAGAATGGGCATTCTGGCCAGAAAATCGGTCCCTAACAAACAAGGAACCGCAAGAGACCTCGAAATTAACACAATTCCCGAGGCAGACACTCCCCCGATAGCGATGTTAGCGTTCACCTGGCCCACAATGCCCATGCTACCCCCCTTCGCGGCGATGCAGGAAGCGTAAGCTGGACTCACGGCCTCTGGTGGGATGTTCAAGAGATGAAATATTACATCAGAAATAATGGTCGCGGACGCTCCAGAATCTACCAAAATCCGCACGTCCACCCCTTGTATCGACCCAGGTACGGTGGACGAACCGGTAGCGGCCGCGACAACCCGCCGAGCCAGCTTACGCCACTGCGTTACCGAGCGACAAGGCGCAGTCGATGGCCTCCCGTTATTAACAATACCCGGATCGCACGACAACGGTGATGAATGAGGTGTCAAGCCTTGCCGGGTGTCTGGTGCGCACCGACTTGCCTGTGCTGGCGAATCCTTTCCTGGAGCGGCCGCAGTCGAGGCCTCCTGCTGGGGCGGACCCGGAACGCGGGCCCAGCAGTCCCGAGCGTAATGGCCTTTACGGCCGCAGCGGAAACAGTCGATGTCGTTACGGCGCGCTGCAGACGCCCCGTCCCGACGCGGCCGTGTCGGCGGCGCAGCCCGTGGCCCCGGCCCCCCTCGGCCCGTCCACGGAGTCGCGGCAGCCGACAGCTCCTGCGGGCCCCTGTCGTCTGGCACAAAAACTGCCTTTTTGGGGTCCCAACCCAAGGCTCCACCTTCGACGATAGGCCCCCCCGTCCACGCCGTAACCTGCTTCCACCGGCGCAGGTTGAACTGGGCATCTAGACATCTGGCCGCAGCCCGGGAGGTGAGCTTCTCATGATCACACACCGGCATAGGAATGCCGAGATCCCGGGACAGCTCCAGCATCTTTCCCAGGATGAGAGGTTCCAGCAGGTCAGGCTCCGTCTCCGGGTATGCAGCCATAGCCAGTTCTAGCACCGCGCCCCTATACGCCACCGGAGACTCCTCGGGTGCGCGCTGTCGTTGCACAAACCGGCGATGAGCATCGTCCGGTGGTTCGTAAGCGTCAGCCATTTCGGTGAATACTCCTCGCAACGTTTTCTTCTTTGCGGCTTTTATGGAGCGGAAGAATCTAACAGACTCATCATCGAGAAGAGTCGGAAGAACTTCTAATGCCTCCGCGTCAGTCCACCTCGCCGTGCGTACCGCTGCCAAAAATCTGCAGGCGAACGCGCTCCAATCTCCCCCGATGGAGAATTCTTTTACAGTCGGCAAGTGACGCCGCTGACTCATCGGGTGGCAGATTCAACATGGCGTCCCAACGTGGTGTCGACAAGATGGCGGCCTTACGCCGAGAAGAGCCCAAAATGGCGGCTTCCCGCCTTTCCTCGTGCGCCACGCCCAAGATGGCGTCCTCACGCCGCGTGGCTGATGGCGGCGACAGCGAAGACAACCCGGGCTCCTGCGGACCACCAACATCTCCCCCAGACGCCATTCCCGGCGTGACGAGCTCACACAACTGTGCAAGTACGTTCTTGAGAGTTTCAAGTTGCTCCGCCATCTGACTCCATCTTAAATCCACGTTCTTTAGTGAAGACGGGTCCGCCGACGCGACGACCTCTTGGACCCCCGGACCCGCACTCGTCCCAGCACGGATCTCCTCATCTGTCGGAGTCAGGTCCACCGTAGGAGGAAGGTCTTCGTCGTCGGAAGAAGAAGCCGATGCCGGAGACGGAATAATCTTTTTTCTCAGTTGTTTTGCCATGCCGTTACACTTCCAACACCAGTGTAATAAAAGACTCGGACGCTTCTCTCTGTCCTGTGTCCTTTATTTGGGTTCGATCTCTTTTCCCTCACGGCACTCCCCCTTACTCTTCGCTCTGCAGCCCCAGGCTGCTATCGCTTACGTAGCCCACTTCACAGCACTCCCCTATATACTCTTCGCTCTGCAGCCCCCAGGCTGCTGTCGCTCACGTAGCCCACTCCCTCCTTGCAGACCCGCTGCTGTCTCGTCGTGCAGACCCCCCCCCCCCCGCTGCTCAACTCCACCCTTGCAGACCCGCTGCTCTCTCTGCAGCCTCCTCGCTGCTCCTCCAGCCCCGGGGTCGGTCACCGCTGGCCGACGGTGCCGATCCTCGAGGTCTGTGTGTGTGGCGATCTCGCCACACTCTCTTCCCCACTCCGCCCTGCATGGCCTTACACTTTCCCCAGTCTCCGATCACTCCCTACTGCTTCCGGTTTCTCCCCTTATAACCCTGAACCCTGTCCCCCACGTGACGTAACTCCTCCCCCCATGACGTCACTTCCGGAAGGTCGTTTACGCCCGCATTACACAAGTATACAGGCCTCAGGGTTGGGATCGAACCCACGACCTCCTGTATAGCAGGCGAGGTAGTTAACATCTCCTAGCCACCGTGATGATGATGATGAGACACGCAGACTCCAAATATAGAGCAGGTGTCAAGGTTGGTGATCGAACCCACGACCTCCTGTGTACCAGGCGAGGTAGTTAACATCTCCTAGCCACCGTGATGATGATGAGAGACACACAATCTCCAAATATACAGCAGGCGTCAGGGTCGGGATCGAACCCACGACCTCCTGTATAGCAGGCGAGGTAGTTAACATCTCGCCACCGTTTGCATGCGTGTGTAATAAAGGTCGTTGAAGCGACTTCTGGAATCCGGTCTTTATTCACTTTTCATTACAGCACTTCCTTCACGCTGCTGACAGGCAGCGTGAGAGGGATAGAGAGAGAGAGAGAGACGCACTGCCACGTGGCAGCCTGGACCACGTGGCAGCCTGGACCACGTGGCAGGCTAGACCACGTGGCAGCCTGGACCCCCGTTTTCGCGTGGCCTCCTCCTCCGTTCGTTCCAGTTCTGACCACGTGTCGTTCGTCTCCACCCCTATTTAATACCCGGGTCACGTGGTACCTTTCCACCAATCCTGGTTAGCCTCCATGGAATCTTCCAGACTCCATCGTAGGCTCCCGGGACCACGCCCCTGACTCGTCCCCCCATTGGCTGTGGCCAAAGCCAGCAGAACCAATCCTCTACAAACAGCTGTCACCATCCCATCACGTCAGGGCCACGCCCCTAGGCTTCCCCCCATTGGCTATGGACCAGGACCGGTAGAGCCAATCATCGTGACGAGTTGTAATCCGTCAACGACCCGGATATAACCTCACGTGACACGTGTACTGATGGGTGTGTGTCAACATAGGTGCCGTCTGTGTCGCAGCAGAGCCTGACGAAGCCGAATGTCCACAGGGAACGATCGCGATTCTTAAACACACACGTGGCATGTGCATCGGGGGCTTATTGTGTGTGGCATAAATCGACAGATTCATCGTCGCACGTCGGTTAAACACTTGGCTGAAATGAAAGCGTCGTGAACACAGGCCATTCAGCTTTTGCACAGAAACAGCGGGCATGCAGAGGATTGTGGGGTTTCCCAGGATGCGCTGAGGCCTAGCCTAAACGAATTTCAACCGAAGGTGTTGTTACTGGGATTGCCGCAAAATATTTTTTCACTATACGACATCAAATTTCACAATAGGACGATTTTCCAATAACGTTGTAGTACTCGTATTTAGCGTGTTAGTTCTATTGTAATCAATGCAGTCTATAAGGCTCATGAACGCACAGCGCTGACAGTTACGCCAGAAATGCGGTCAACAATTACACGAAACAAGGCAATGACGATGTCACATAATCGCCATGCTGTCAATTAACGCCGAAAACTGTTAGAAAAGCGTTGATTCGATTTCATAATAAATATTTATTTACAACCTGCATAACTTTTGGTGAGCGCACACAATTGAATTCTTTGGTTTTATCAGCTATGTCTCAAGCTAAGAGTGGTACATATGTTTGTGTGTTTCGTAATCACACCGAATATCTTCCAGTCCGCAGGTGCAAACAATGTACGGGTCAGTGGTGGACTGCAAGCGATTAGCACGCTGAGCTTTGAACCCGGTAACCCGAGTTAAATTCGTGCTCACGCCCAACATCAGTGACGATTGTTTAAACCTGTCATGGGCCTCCCCTCGGTTGCCTGGTGCAGTGCGTAAACATCGCTAGCACTGGGGAGACAAAGACGGCCGGGCGTGGTGCTGGCCACTCACACCCCCTCATGTGCCGTACCAGCCTTCATCGGTGCTTGCCCCGACAGCCTGTCAAAGGGCGTTACGGGGGGGGCGATCTTTGCCCGCGTGTGCGTCCGTGCGTGTGTGTGCGTGCGTGTGTGCGTGTGTGCGTGCGTGTGTGTGCGTGCGTGTGCGTGCATGTGCGTGCGTGTGTGTGCGTGTGCGTGTGCGCGCTCCGCAAGTACTCACTGTAGGGGACGCACTTGTACCAAACCTCCAGGTACTTGTACGTCCCGGGACAGGGGTCCGGAAACAGCTCGTTGCCAGCGACGACGTGGCACCACGTCCTGTTGTTGCACCTGCGGGGGGCAGGGGGAGCGGAGCGGCGTAGAGAGGAGGAGGGGGGGGGTAACGAGCACGCGCGTTAACCCCCCCGCCCACACAAAACAAAAGACAAAGATCCCCCGTGTAGCCTGTAACAGACTGTTGGGGCAAGTGCTGTTAGCCAGCACCTATGAAGGCCAGCACGGCACACGAGGGGGTGGGTGGCCAACACCACGCCCTTTGTCTCCCTAGTGGCGATGTTTACACATTGCACCAAGGCTGAGTCGACCTAGGAGAGGCCCGGGACCATTTCAGATAATCGTCACTGGTGCTGGCCGTGAGCGGGAATTGAACCCGGTTCACCAGGTTCATAGCGCAGCGCGCTAACCGCTACACTGCCGCTCCCTCCACACAGACACACACACACAGACACACACACAGACACACACAGACACACACAGACACACACACACACACAGACACACACACACAGACACACACACACAGACACACACACAGACACACACACACAGACACACACACACACACAGACACACACACACACAGACACACACAGACACACATAGACACACACACACACAGACACACACACACAGACACACACACACAGACACACAGACACACACAGACACACACAGACACACAGACACACACAGACACACACACACAGACACACACACACAGACACACACAGACACACAGACACACACAGACACACACAGACACACACACACAGACACACACAGACACACACACACAGACACACACACACAGACACACATAGACACACACACACACAGACACACACACACAGACACACACACACAGACACACACAGACACACACAGACACACAGACACACACAGACACACACACACCGGTGCCGCGACTCTCGGCCACAGCTGGGCCAAGCATCCCCAGTGCAGGACCCTCCTGTGAGAGGGTGATGATGAGAATCAGGCCCTTTGTGGCTATCAAATGACTGGCATATTCATTATAATTATTATGATTCTTACTGGGGGGGGAGGGGGGGCGGGCAGGGATAGACGGTGGCCGAGTGGGTTAGCGCACTGTGACACGTAGCCGGTGCCCCGAGTTTGTTCGTGTACATGCTGTGTTGGAGGTATGTACGTGTATGTATGCGAGTCTATGGGTCTCTGAGGCTGTGGGTGTCTGTGTGAGTCTATGGGTCTCTATCCGAGTCTGTGGGTCTCTATGGATGTATGGAGACTTTCTTTTGCACCGTTTGTAGCCAGAGAAAAATCCATGCGACCACAGGGAGAGGCTGTGCCTCCCCTTACTGTGCCAACTACACGACCACTCCCACACACACTCACACGCGTGCACACACACACACACAAACACACACACGCACACACACACACGCGTGCACACACACACACGCGTGCACACACACACACACGCTCGCGCGCGTGCGTGCACACACACACGCTCACACACACAAACACACACGCACACACACACACGCGTGCACACACACACACGCGTGCACACACACACACACGCTCGCGCGCGTGCGTGCACACACACACACACGCGCACACTACACTCGCGCGTGCACACACACACACGCTCACGACACTGGCGCCCACCTCCGAGCCACGATGTGGAAGCTCTCGACCTGCAAGCAGGCCGTGTTCTGCATCTTGGCCGCCTCGGACTCGCAGATCTGTCCGTCGGTGCGGCCGTAGAAGGCCGAGCTGACGGCGATGACGTAGCTGCCCGGGCAGCGCAGGTCGACGGGACGACCCTCGCACGACAGCTCCCGCCGCACCGGGGACTCGGAGCCTGCGACGGACAGGACGGACAGGCGGAGGTGGACAAGGTCAAGAGGTCGTTATGTGTGTGTATAGGTCCGTCTGTGTGTGTGTAGGTCTGTTTAGGTGTGTGTAGGTGTGTGTAGGTCTGTGTCAGAGGTCGCAAACGGGTTTTGATTCCTTACCCGTACCCGGCCACACCAGGGTCGCAATCGGGTACCCGATACCCGTACCCGTACCCGGCTGTACCCGTACCCGGCCGCACCAGGGTCGCAAACGGGTACCCGTTCCCTACCCGTACCCGGCCGGGTACGAGTAGGGTACGGGTACGGGTACCCGATTGCGACCTCTGGGATGAAGCCATGTTGCAGGCGCGGGTGGGTTGATTCTAGGAACTTGAATTGTGAGAAGAGACAAGACGTTGGGAAATGAGTGACAAACGGTGACTCACCAGTGACTCACGGCCTACCCGTACCCGGCCGCACCAGGGTCGCAAACGGCTACCCGTACCCGACCGGGTACGGGTAGCCGGGTATCGGGTAGGGTACGGGTATCGGGTACCCGGTTGCGACCTCTGGGACAAGGTCAAGAGGTCGTTATCGTCATCATCATCATTGTTATTATGATTGGCCGCTTACCCAAGCAAACGCCTCAGAGTCTCAAGGGTTATTGTCCAGGAGGGTCCTGCCAGGGTTTCACCGTAGTGGCCGATGTTGCTACCGCTGCTGCTGCTGCTGCTGTGTGGTGGAATCCAATTTTTCAGTTTGTGTTTCGTTTGTTGTCCTTCCCCCACAACTCCGATGAGCACGGTGGGCTACGTACGGTGCCAAAGACGTCCAAAGTACGCACGTGCTTTGGAAACAACAACAAGAACACACTCCATGCAGAAAGGTGCCCAAGTCGGGATTTGAACCCAGGCGCTGCTTGCTGTGATGCACAAGTGTCACCGCCAATGTGGGATTTCCAGGATGTCCAATTGGAATGAGCACCCAAACACCCCCATTGCAATCCAACAGTAGCAACGATTTCAACTTGTAGCGCTCTGACGGCTATCGCTCGCCCTGCCAGAGAGAGAACGAGCTATACAGCTCAACGACGTGGCTTATCGTGTGGACATTTATAGCAGCCAAATACTCTAAAATGCACGTTGATTCTAAATGTCCAGCGAACACCCGGAGGACCTGGAGAAAAATCCACGTGACCACGGGGAGAACAGGCAAACTCCAAATATACGGCAGGCATCAGGAGTCGGGATCGAACCCACGGCCTCCTGTATACCAGGCGAGGTTGTTAACATCTCACCACGGAGAGAGAGAGAGACACGCAAACCCCAAATATACAGCAGCAGGTGTCCGGGTCGGGATCGAACCCACGACCTCCTGTGTACCAGGCGAGGTGGTCAACATCTCACCGCCACGGCGCCCCTCTCTTATGCACATCACTTCTCAATTCACTACGTTGTTGTCTCGTCTCTATCAGTTTTTTTTTCTCATCTCACTCCGTCGCTATCTTTGCAGGAGGTTCATGGGTTCAATCCTGACCGTGATGCCTGCTGTAGACATGAAGTTTGCATGTCTCCCTCCCCGTGGTCGCGTTCGTTTTTCTCCGGGTCCTCCGGTTTATGTCTCGCGACGATGACGACGATGATGATGAAAGTATTTGGCCACTACTATAAATGTGCACGTGCCAATAAGCCACTTTGTGGAGCTATAACCTGCGATCACCAGGTCGCTTCTGACAAAGAGCTATAATATATAATAAAAATCTCAGTGGGCGCCTTAACTGGTTCAATAAACTATGGGAAACTCATTTGCCAGTAAAAATATGATAATTGGTTTTTTACCCTTCTATCTGGCAACAAAACTGACACCTTTTTACAAGGAGTCATGTTTGCATAGACCACAATACCTGCAGTCATAATGCAAACAAAAAACATAACTCTGATAATGTGCACTGTCCTTGAGGTTGATTGGTCCACACCCGAGACAGCTTTCCTTAGAGCCTAGTCTCACATGGGTTGGACCAGATGACGCCAAAAGTTTTTAAAACAAGACAGAGCCTCGTACCGGTTGCGCGAGGCCAACCGCTTGCGCCCAGCAGCAGCAGCAGCTGCGCTTGAAGCAGTCTCCAGCTGGCCATCGTGAACCCACGCGCGATGTCGGCAGCAGGAGACGGAGGAGTCGGGCAGAGTGACCTCTGAACCGCTGACCTCTGACCCCTCCGGCGAGGACTTTCTCCAAGGCGTTGCTGGAGACGGTGAAGTCGTTTTAGTCTCAGTACTTGGTCAGGTGAATGCTGTGGTGGAGACGGAGAGAGTGTGATCGTCATTAGTGTTACAGTGGACGTCACTGTTGCATCATCATCATCATCCATTACACCTGTCACGATGGTCCTGACTCCGATGAGCACTCCTTGGCTACGTACGGTGCAAAATAAGTTCAGCAAACATGAGCACATGCATACCTACTCCGGTCTACTACCAGCGACAAAATAATTCCTTGAAAAATCAAGTCAGCCACGGGGGAGAAAGTCCAGGCATAAGTGGGTTATCGCGCCTTCAGGCGATGTAGAGACGGGCAAGAAACCAACTTGCTGTGAGGTCACTTGTGAAAAAGAGCCACAGACACTCAGTGGGCCCTGAGCTTGGTAATATAAAAGTGTAGTTGAGTTATATTCTTGGTTCTTTCGGTAAAGTCACGTCCATAGAAATGTTTAATTAAAAAGATAACAAATTGAAAATGATAAAAGCAAAAAACCCACAATGATGACCACGTGGAAACGTCGAGCATCCAAATAGTCTCCAAACGCGCGACGTTGATTCTATAAATGTGGAGAAAATTTCACGCGACCACGGAGAGAGACACCGCAAAACTCCAAACAGACAGTAGAAGCGTCAGGGTTGGGATAGAACCCACGACCTCCTGCGTACCAGGCGAGGTAGTTAACATCTCCTAGCAAACCATGATGATGAGAGAGACACGCAGCCTCACGGCTGTCAATGTACTCAACAGGCTGCAGAGAGAGCACTGCTGTTGTGCACAGGAGCACTTCTCTAGCTCCGAAGTCTAAAGTCGCCTGCCTTTCTCCGGGCCGCATTGGCCAGCGACGTGAAGCGGGGGTCAAGCAAATCTCCCCTGGATTTGAAGCTTTCGTGACTGCAAGGATTCATACTCTTGGTTCTTTCGGTAAAGTCACGTAGGTAAAAAATGAAATTTAAAATAATTAGAATCCCTGACTCACTTGATGCAGCAAATCTGGCTGTGACGGTCCCACCTGATGACGGAGACTTGTGTTGCCTCCGAAACGTCGTGATTTTATTATTTTATTTTTATTAATTTCATTTTTTACCTACATGGTGACTTTACCGAAATAACTAAAAGTACAAATCTCCCCTCTCGAGGTCAGCCTCATCCAGCAGCGGGTCGGCGAAAGGCTTCGATGAAAACCCCTACGCGTCAATTAACTCGCGTCTATTCATAGTGGCGAGGTGGGGGGGGGGAAGATCCCCCGTGTAGCCTTGACAGACTGTAGGGGCAAGTGCTGTTAGCGAGTAGCAGCAGCAGCTATGAAGGCCGTCACTGTAGCTTACAAAGACAAAGATGCCCCGTGTAGCCTTGACAGACTGTTGGGGCAAGTGCTGTTAGCAAGTAGCAGCAGCAGCAGCTATGAAGGCCGTCACTGTAGCTTACAAAGACAAAGATCCCCCGTGTAGCCTTGACAGACTGTAGGGGCAAGTGCTGTTAGCGAGTAGCAGCAGCAGCAGCTATGAAGGCCGCCTTTGTCTCCCCAGTAACCAGCCCGTGCTGTCAAGATACACACGGATATCCACATTCACCATACATCACTCACTCGCATTCATTACATTAACAAAACTAAAATTTTTATTTTTTTTACCTACGTGACTTTGCCGCATTGATGAGCAATTAGATTTTGTTCGCTTGCAAAAATTAATCGTTAAATAATTAATAAAAATCTATAATTAATTCTTTAACGATCAATGTTGGGAGCTTGGTGAGGTTGTTTAGGCCTCAGCCTCGGCGCTCGCCTGGATCTCAGGCCCGGCTCGTTGGGCCGGAGTCGCTAGGCGAGGCCGTGGTCCCCCGACGTGAGGCGAGGCCTGGTGACTACCCATCATGTCTCGCCCTCTCACGTTCACATTGGTGCACTTGCAACGATTTGTTTATGTTACTCGTGGGCTATAAGCTTTCATTGTGACGTTGCCGTGCTTTAAACATTGTTATTTACGTTTTAATAGCGGTTCACAGACGCGAATCATTGTACCGTACACACACGGACCACGCAGCTCCTCGCGCAGGCTGTAGTAGCAGCAGCAGCTATGAAGGCAAAGACAAAGATGCCCCGTGTAGCCTGTAGTAGCAGGCTGTAGGGGCAAGTGCTGTGAGCAGCAGCAGCTATGAACACACAGAGACAAAGATCCCCCGTGTAGCCTCTAGCAGGCTGTAGGGGCAAGTGCTGTGAGTAGGGGGTTGTTGTGGTGGTTGTTGTGGTGGTTGTGGTTCTGGTGGTGGTTGTGGTGGTTTTTGTGGTGGTGGTTGTGGTGGTGGTTGTAGTGGTGGTGGTAGTTGTGGTGGTTGTTGTTGTGGTGGTGGTTGTGGTAGTTGTTGTGGTGGTAGTTGTAGTGGTGGTAGTGGGGGTTGTTGTGGTTGTTGTTGTGGTGGTTATGGTGGTGGTTGTTGTGGTGGTTGTGGTGGTGTGGTGGTTGTTGTGGTCAGGGTCGGGATCGAACCCACGACCTCCTGTAGACCAGGCGAGGTGGTCAACGTCTCATAGCCACACGGAGCCAGCGGAACGGATAATGTAATCGATGATAATCGATCATCAGAGAGAGGGAGACACGCAAAACGATGATTATAATCGATGGGAATCGATTAGCAGAGAGAGACGCGCAAACCAACGATTAGAATCGATGAGAATCGAACAAACGATTCCCGGTGACGTCATAACCCGGAGACCATCGCCAAGTTCAAGATGGCGGCACCCAGGTTGGAGGTTGTGGTAGTGGTGGTTGTAGTGGTGGTTGTGGTTGTTGTTGTGGTGGTGGTGGTGGCTGTTGTGGTGGTGGTTGTGGCGGTGGTTGTTGTGGCGGTGGTTGTTGTTGCGGTGGTTGTTGTGGCGGTGGTGCTTGTAGTGGTGGTTGTTGTGGCGATGGTTGTGGTGGTGGTTGTTGTTGTGGTGGTTGTTGTGGTGGTTGTTGTGGTGGTGGTTGTAGTGGTGGTGGTTGTTGTGGCGGTGGTTGTAGTGGTGGTTGTGGTTGTTGTTGTGGTGGTGGTGGTGGCTGTTGTGGTGGTGGTTGTGGCGGTGGTTGTTGTGGCGGTGGTTGTTGTTGCGGTGGTTGTTGTGGCGGTGGTGCTTGTAGTGGTGGTTGTTGTGGCGATGGTTGTGGTGGTGGTCGTTGTTGTGGTGGTTGTTGTGGTGGTTGTTGTGGTGGTGGTTGTAGTGGTGGTGGTTGTTGTGGCGGTGGTTGTAGTGGTGGTTGTGGTTGTTGTTGTGGTGGTGGTGGTGGCTGTTGTGGTGGTGGTTGTGGCGGTGGTTGTTGTGGCGGTGGTTGTTGTGGCGGTGGTTGTTGTGGCGGTGGTTGTTGTTGCGGTGGTTGTTGTGGCGGTGGTGCTTGTAGTGGTGGTTGTTGTGGCGATGGTTGTGGTGGTGGTTGTTGTTGTGGTGGTTGTAGTGGTGGTGGTTGTTGTGGCGGTGGTTGTAGTGGTGGTTGTGGTTGTTGTTGTGGTGGTGGTGGTGGCTGTTGTGGTGGTGGTTGTGGCGGTGGTTGTTGTGGCGGTGGTTGTTGTGGCGGTGGTTGTTGTTGCGGTGGTTGTTGTGGCGGTGGTGCTTGTAGTGGTGGTTGTTGTGGCGATGGTTGTGGTGGTGGTTGTTGTTGTGGTGGTTGTTGTGGTGGTTGTTGTGGTGGTGGTTGTAGTGGTGGTGGTTGTTGTGGCGGTGGTTGTAGTGGTGGTTGTGGTTGTTGTTGTGGTGGTGGTGGTGGCTGTTGTGGTGGTGGTTGTGGCGGTGGTTGTTGTGGCGGTGGTTGTTGTGGCGGTGGTTGTTGTTGCGGTGGTTGTTGTGGCGGTGGTGCTTGTAGTGGTGGTTGTTGTGGCGATGGTTGTGGTGGTGGTTGTTGTTGTGGTGGTTGTTGTGGTGGTTGTTGTGGTGGTTGTTGTTTGTGTGGTGGTGGTTGTGGTGGTTGTTGTTTGTGTGGTGGTGGTTGTTGTTTGTGTGGTGGTGGTTGTTGTTGTTTGTGTGGTGGTTGTTGTTGTGGTGATGGTTGTTTGTGTGGTGGTGGTTGTTGTTGTTGTGGTGGTTGTTGTTTGTGTGGTGGTGGTTGTTGTGGTGGTTGTTGTTTGTGTGGTGGTGGTTGTTGTTGTGGTTGTTGTTTGTGTGGTGGTGGTTGTGGTGGTTGTTGTGGTGATGGTTGTTGTTGTTTGTGTGGTGGTGGTTGTTGTTTGTGTGGTGGTTGTTGTGGTGGTTGTTGGGTTTAACGAGGCTGCATTGTGTGAGGAGCTCACAAATCCTTGAAAGATCTGGGCAAAGTCCCATCAGTGAGCTCCTCCGGCAGGCAAGGCTGCGTTGGCTGGGTCATGTAGCCCGCATGCCCAGCCACCGCATGCCTAAACAGCTTTTGTTCGGCCGGATCGAGGGGGCTAAACGGGCGTGGCACGGGCTAGAGAAGAGATGGAGTGATGTGGTACAGGAGGACGTGGAGCTGAGTGGACTTGCCGATGACTGGTACCAGCGGTGTCAAGATCGGCCTCAGTGGATGGAGGCTCGTGAAGGACGCTACTGGGCAGTTGGAGGCAGTCGCCCTCCAACAACAACGGAGGGCGGAGGAGCGACGCTCACAACAACGAGCGGAGCGCCGGGTGGCTAAAGCACAGCAAGTTGGTACAGTAGGGGGCACAGATGGTGCATCAGCCAGTCATCTCGGTCATCTCAGTCAGTCGACCCGTGGCACCTGCTGGGTCTGCCCCGTGACCTCCTGCCAGCGGGCGTTCGACACTTCACGTGGCAGCCTCAAGGTGCACGTGGCCTGGCACAAGCGTCGTGGTGACATCACCGCCACTTAGTGGCGAATGGCGGTTGCTGTTGTGGTAATGTGTGTGTGTCTGTGTGTAATGTCTACACACACACACGCTCACCTCTCCCCCACTCCCCCCCTCCCAGGCCGAAGGACTTTGTCACCACCATGGCCACCGCGGCGCTCCTGTCTGACGCTCCACGCCCTGCCCCTGCTCCTGCTGCTGCTGCCCCTGCTGCTGCTGCCCCTGCTGCTGTCCCTGCTGCTGCCCCTGCTGCTGCTGTCCCTGCTGCTGCCCCTGCTGCTGTCTCTGCTGCTGCCCCTGCTGCTGTCCCTGCTGCTGCTGTCCCTGCTGCTGCCCCTTCTGCTGCCCCTGCTGCTGTCCCTGCTGCTGTCCCTGCTGCTGCTGTCCCTGCTGCTGCTGTCCCTGCTGCTGCCCCTGCTGCTGCCCCTGCTGCTGTCCCTGCTGCTGCTGCCCCTGCTGCTGCCCCTGCTGCTGCCCCTGCTGCTGTCCCTGCTGCTGCTGTCCCTGCTGCTGCCCCTGCTGCTGCCCCTGCTGCTGTCCCTGCTGCTGCTGCCCCTGCTGCTGCCCCTGCTGCCCCTGCTGCTGTCTCTGCTGCCCCTGCTGCCCCTGCTGCCGCCGCACCACCGCTTGGCTCCCTGCCGCGCCGCTGGTGGTCCGGCTTCATTGGCGCTCTCAGAGGCTGCTTCTTTACCAGCACCGCCACCGCCGCCACTGCCAACACCGCCGGAGGGGGGCGGCAGCGAGAGAGAGGAGGCTTCTCGGTGGGGGAGGGTGGGGGAGGTGGCTGGTGTTGGTGGTGGGCGTTGGTGGTGTGGGCGGTTGGTGTTGTCGGTGGTGGTGGATTGGCGTTGGTGGTGGCGAGTTGGTGGTGGTGGTGGCGGAGGTGGCCCGGGTGTTGGCGGTGGCGGTGTTTGGCTGGTGGTGGTGGGGCGGTGGTGGTTGTGGTGTTGGCGGTGGTGGCGTGGTGGTGGTGTGTTGTGGCGGTGGTGTGTTGTTGGCGGTGGTGGCGGTGGTGGCATGCTGGTGTGGCGGTGGTGTTGGCGGTTGGTGGTGTGTTGGCGGGTGGGGTTGTGTTGTTGACTGTGGTGGCGGTGATGCCAGAAACCTGACAAGTTTGGCGGTGGCGGTGGTGTGGGCGGCTGGGAAGCTGCGCTCAATATTCACGCTGCTCGTTGAGTGTGAGGAGGACGACCATGTGAGACCACGGGTGGGGCGCACGGGGGGACAAGGATATGTGTCTGTGTGTGTGTGTAGGTCGACTCAGCCTCAAATGTGTAAACATCGCTGCTAGGGCGACAAAGGGCATGGTGTTGGCCACCGACCCCCTCGTGTGCCGTGCCGGCCTTTACAGGTGCTACTCGCTCACAGCACTTGCTCCTACAGTCTGTTAAGGCTACACGGGGGATTTTTGTCTGTGAGGCAGTCGCCCTCCAACAACAACGGAGGACGGAGGAGCGACGCTCACAACAACGAGCGGAGCGCCGGGTGGCTAAAGCACGGCAAGTTGGCACAGTAGGGGGCACAGGTGGTGCATTACCCAGTCATCTCGGTCATCTCAGTTGACCCGTGGCACCTGGGTTTGCCCCTTGACCTCCTGCCAGTGGGCGTTTGACACTTCACGTGGCCTCAAGGTGCACATGGTCTGGCGAATGGCGGTTGTTTGTGCATCTCCTCACCTCCCCGTGCCCCTACAGGTGCTTGCGTCTGCATGCGAGATGTTGCAAGTCCTCAGCTCCAGCCATGCTGGCGCATTGGCATTTAGCAACAATGGAAGCCTCGCGGCCTTAGCCAGCCTGCTGGGACGCACTCACAACCCTCACACCCTGGAGAAGATCACCGGTAGCAACCCACCCACACTCACCACCCACACTCACCACCCACACTCACCACCACCCACACTCACCACCCACACCACCCACACTCACCACCACCCACCCTCACCACCCACACTCACCACCCACACTCACCACCCACACTCACCACCCACGCTCACCACCCACGCTCACCACCCACGCTCACCACCCACGCTCACCACCCACGCTCACCACCCACGCTCACCACCCACGCTCACCACCCACGCTCACCACCCACGCTCACCACCCACGCTCGCCACCCACGCTCGCCACCCACGCTCGCCACCCACGCTCGCCACCCACGCTCGCCACCCACGCTCGCCACCCACGCTCGCCACCCACGCTCGCCACCCACGCTCGCCACCCACGCTCGCCACCCACCCTCGCCACCCACGCTCGCCACCCACGCTCGCCACCCACGCTCACCACCCACGCTCACCATCCACCCTCGCCACCCACACTCGCCACCCACCCTCGCCACCCACACTCGCCACCCACGCTCGCCACCCACGCTCGCCACCCACGCTCACCACCCACGCTCACCATCCACACTCACCACCCACACTCACCACCCACACTCGCCACCCACCCTCGCCACCCACACTCACCACCCACGCTCACCACCCACGCTCACCACCCACCCTCGCCACCCCTACCCCAGGCACGCTGTGGAACCTGTCGCGCCATGAGTTTCTGAGGGCTGCGCTGGTGGAGCTTTGCCTCCCGGCGCTGGTGGAGCACGTGCTGGTGCCAGAGAGCGGCTGGAGGAGCAACTTTGGAGACTTGCCCGCCTCAACCTCCCCACCCGGCTCGTCCGCCTCGCCTTCCGCGGCATTCTGCAACGCCTTGACGTGCCTACGGTAAGGGGCGGTGATTTCGTGGTGGACGTGACGGGGAACGCCGCGGTTGACGCGACGTCACGCGGTGGACGCGACAGGGAACGTCGGGGGTTCACGTCACGGCGGTGACATTGCAGGGAGTTGAGCTCGGCAGATCCGGACGGACGGCTGAGCACGTGGAAGGGCGAGGGGCTGGTGGACTGCGTGCTGCGCTTCGTCCGCTCGGCACTGAGAGGACGCAACATCGAGACCAAGGTGACCCCCACAGCGCGATGGGTAGCGGTGGTGTAGCGGTTAGCGCTACGCTGCTCTATGAACCCGGCGGCGGGTCCAAGTGTGTCGAGTCCAACTCGGTCGCAGACGTTGTCTTGGGAGCAACACTCTTCAGCGACACAACACAAGCTACACTTGGGTGTTGACCGCGTGACTAGAGGCTTCTTCAACCCGATGCGGATCTTCATCGCCAGCAACACGAAGAACCCCGAGCCTTTCACTCTTTGGTCTGCATCAGCAGCAGGCCACGCTTTCCCGCCCGTTGACAGACACTTGCGTGGCGTCCGAAACGTCGTGATTTAATTTAGTTTTAATTTTATTTTATTTTCACCTACGTGACTTTACCGAAAACACCAAAGAGTATGAATCATCGCAGTCGCGAAAACTTCAGATCTACAACCCCTCGCCCCGCCCACCTTCTAGATCTTTCCGGCTCTTTCCCGAAGGCTCCCCGAAGGCTCTTGTAGACCACGTGACCGCCCAGCGGCCCCCCGTCCACCGGTGGCCCCCTCCAATATCATCCGGTCACGTGTCGGCAGGTCAACCGGCGTATCGTGCCCCAACGTAACCCTGGCTGGCTGACGCTCCCTCTCGCTCCCTCGCCGGGAGCCCGCACCGCACGCCGTACGTGGTGTCTCCGCGCTGACCAGCGCTCACCCAGCCCCGCGAGGGCTGGTGGTACTACGCCCAGTGAGCGGGCTGCACGTAATGCCAACACATTATACGCCGTGGCTTCGTAAGCCCGGCACCACACAGTGACAATCACAGTCACTACACAAGCAAGAACATCTGCTGGACTACATAGTGACGGACCAGCGGATGCGGGCCCATGTCCTTGACACCAGGACCTACCGTGGAGCTGATCTGCCCTCTGACCATCGACTAGTCATCAGTAAGATGCGCCTGCCATTCTTCCACTCCGGTGGTGGGTGTACACCCAGGACCCCATTCCAACCTAAGGTGGCCTGGTCTCAGCTGATGAAAGTTGCAAGCGAGAATTTCATCATCGCTTGCGGCTGGGGTTGGCATCGTCCCCCACTCCTCATGTCGAGGGTAAATGGGCGAGGTTTAGGACTGTGGCTCATGCAGCTGCAATGGCTGCTTTGGGTACACGGTCCAGACCTCCTCAGAGACCCTGGCTGACAGAGGAGGTGTTCAGGCTGGCTGAGAAAAAGCAACAGGCCCACTCTCATCGTCTACAGCATCCCATGTCAGAGAATGAGGCGGCTTACCGCAGCCTTCGCTCAGAGGTTCGGAGAGCCGTGAGGCGCTGCGAGGATGGTTGGTGGTTGCAGGTTCCTGAAGAGATGGAGTCTGCCTCAATGGCCCGCGATCACAAATCACTGTTTAATTCCATCAAAAAAGTGACCTGCAGCACCACACCTATTACCATCATTAAGGGAAAGAACGGTGATCCAATCTCCGACCCATAGGAACAGGTTTGCAGATTTGCTGAGCAATTCTGTGAGGTCCCGGGAGAGGGGAACTCCCCCAGCCTGCAAAACATTGTGGGACAAAGAGAGGATAACCCTGCTGAGGCTGCGGTGCCTCATTATTTGAAGAGGAAGTCACCCCCTGTGAGTGGCTGGCTGAGCTGCCATCTAAGGAAGTACTGAAAGCGATCCAGAGCCTGAGACCAGGAAAGGCACCGGGCAGAAATGATCTCTCAAGAGAAATGCTGAGGGAGGGTGGCGTTTGTGCACAGACTGCCCTACATGACATAATAACAAGAGTCTGGACTACTGGACGGTTCCGCAGGATTGGAAGGATGCCCTGGTGGTCCCCCTCTTGAAGAAGGGCGACCCTGCACAGACTAACAACTACAGGGGCATCTCACTCCTCAGTGTGCCGGGAAAGGTCCTGGCAAGGATTATTCAACATCGCCTTGCTAGGCATGCTGAGGAGAGGCTTGCGGAGCCCCAATGTGGTTTCAGGAAAGGGCGGTCCTGCACAGATGCCATATTTTCTGTCCGTCTGCTACAGCAGAGGTGTTGGAAATTCCAACAAGACCTACATCTCTGCTTTATTGACCTGGTCAAGGCCTATGATACCATCAGTAGGCCTGGGCTCTGGGTTGTTCTTCGTGCTTTCGGAGTCCCTGACCCTCTGCTCACGATCATTAAGGACCTTCATGATGGTGAGCGGGCCCGGGTAAAACTACATGGCCGGGGTGTGGACAGGGATGTCCTCTGGCTCCCGCATTATTTAACATCTATTTCGGCCGTGTAGTTTGTGAAGCCTTCAATAGCTGTACTGGTGATGATGATGGTGATGATGGTAATGATGGTGATGATGATGGTGATATGTGTGTGTGTGTATCTGCGTGTGTGTGTATACCTGTGTGTGTGTGCGTATATGTATGCGTGCGTGTGTATGTATCTGCGTGTGTGTGTGTGTATGTGTGTGTGTATGTATGTGCATGTGTGGGTATGTGGGTGTGTGTGTGTATGTGTGTATGTATGTATATATGTGTGTGTATGTGCGTGTATGTGCGTGCGTGTATGTGCGTGCGTGTATGTATGCATGTGTGTGTATGTATGTGTGCGTGTGTGTATGTATGTGTGTATGTATGTGCGTGTAGTGTATGTATGTGTGTGTGTATGTGTGTGTATGTGCATGTGTGTGTATGTGCGTGTGTGTATGTATGTGCGTGTGTGTGTGTATGTGCATGTGTGTGTATGTATGTGCGTGTGTGTATGTGCATGTGTGTGCGTGTGTGTATGTGCATGTGTGTGTATGTGTAATAAACCTCCTTGAGACGGCTTCCGGAATCAGTCCTTTTTATTTTCAACTTCCACAGTTACACTTTACACACACTCCCCGTTGCTGGCAGACAACGGAGAGAGGGCAGACTTCTCGCCAAGTCCCCACCGCGCACGTGGCACCCAGAGCCCCCGTACGCGCGTGACTCTTGCTCTTGTCGTCCCCAAGTCTGCTCACGACTGTCCTCTCTCTCTTAATCCCTTCGTCACGTGGTACCCCCCAGCCAATCCTCCATAGACAGTGTTGACCGCTCCCGATGGTTCCCTGTCAATCCCGGGACCACGCCTCTGATCCGGCTCCCCATTAGCTGAGGCCCCGATTGGCCAGGCCAATCACCCCTGCTGACGTGCCGCGATCACGCCGAGGCCATGCTCCCTGGCTCATCCCTTATTGGCTACAAAGCAGGACCGGCAAGCCAATCCCCACGTGAACCCTCTATGGCTGTTATTACATCATCCCCCCCCCCCCCCCCGGTGAAAAAAATCAGCCATCTCGGCTGGGAAAAGGGTGATCAACCAATTCCGTAAAACATCTTATTAGGGCACCAAGGTGCGTTTAACAATAAAGGGTGACGGCGTCCCCGCGCCGAACAACACTTAAAAACAGTCACCCATGTAAAACCCGACATACATTAGGGCGCCCCTGCAGCGCGGTAACAACAGGGAGAACAGCTAGACGATCAAACGTTAACGAAACGGGAGAGATTTCAATCGCGTACGCGACGCGGGACCCTCTCTGCTTCCGGCGCATGGTCGCTTCGCTTTCAGATCGACAGGTGGTGGTAGACTTGAAGAAGAAGGTTGTTGGTTTTCGGTCATGTCCAGGGCAAGCCCCGTTGGAGGGGGGGCAGCGGGGGCTTCCTCAGCCCTCAGAACCTGTTCATCTGTAGGAGGCACAACACAGTCCCCCTTGGGATCAACGGGTGTGGCAATCGGCGTAATCGGCCCGGCAGACCCCGGCAGGTCAGCTAGTGGGGATGAAGGACCGACACGCGCATCAACATAGGGTTTAAGTCGCGAGGAATGAACATACCACCGACGGTTTCCGTATTGAACGCGGATACTCTGTGCGTTCCGAACATCTATCAGTGTCCCGGGCCCCCACCATGGCCTGTGCAGTTTAGGGGATGTGCTCACCGGTACCTGGGGGCAGTGGAGCCACGCCAGGTCTCCCACTGACCAAGGCATGCGAGAATGCGATCGACGCGCATACCGTTCATTCCTTACCTGGGCACGGGCCGTCGCACACCTGGCAGCCTCTCGCGCCTCCGTAACTCGTTCAAGCGAGTCCCGCACGTGATCAGGCAAGGAGCGAGACGGTTGTTTACTCGGCTTACCCAGTTACACATCGATGGGTGGAACATTCTCACGGCCATACATAAAAAAAAATGGTGAGTATCCCGTGGACGTGTGTGGAACCATGTGGTATGCCGCTAAGATGCCTGGTATGTGCAAGTCCCAATCGGTTTGCTTTTCACTGACCGTGTGACAAAGCATAGCCGAGAGGGTACGGTTGAATCGTTCCACCATACCATCTGTTTGCGGATGGTATGGGGAAGTGCGAATTTTCTTTGTACCCAGCGCGTCGCAAACCTCCTTAAGCAATTTAGAGGAGAAGTTCCGCCCTTGATCTGTGAGCAGCCTCTCAGGTGCCCCCTTGTCCATGACATACCCGTTCAAGAAAGCGTCGGTGATGGACGCAGCCGTTTGGTCGGGCAGAGGCCAGGCCATCGGCCATTGAGAAAAATATTCCACCCCGACGAGAAGGTATTTATTGCCTCTAGCCGAAGGGGGAAACGGGCCCAGAATGTCCAGAGCAACCAATTCGTTGATGCGGGACACCTCAATGGAACGTAACGGCGGTACATAGGGGTTCCGAGGCAGTTTCCTCTTCGCACAATCATGGCATGAGCGGACAAAGTCATTGACGTCTGCCGTCATACCGGCCCAAAAAAAATCCTTTTGCATCGCGGCCAAAGTCTTTTGGACGCCGAGGTGCATCAACCTATCAGCGTGCAGAGCGTGAAGCAGGTCGTAGCGAAGTGAAGCAGGCACGACCAAGCGTGGTTGGTCAGACAACCCGTCGGTGCACATTAACAATCCCAACTTGCCTCGGAACATCTGCCACTTCCATCTCGCCAATTGAGATTTTTGTTTCCCTACCAATTTCCGTAGCAGAGACAGCGAGGCATCAGCCTCCTGCTCACGTAACCAGACCGCATGCGGCAGCCGTAAGGTATCATCGGTGTCCACCGACACCTTCTGGTCGTCCTCATTCGCTTTCGCCCCTGTATCGTCCTCATTAGCTATCGCCCCCATAACCGGGCAGGGCGAGGTGGGCGGTGCCGTGCAGCGGTGCGTGCCCGTCAGGCAAGTGCACGGAGGAACGGGTGGCAGCCTCGAGAGCGCGTCAGCGTTCGCGTGACGGGCCCCCTTTCGATATGTAATATGGAAGGAAAATTCCTGTAACGATTCCAACCACCGAGCCAATTGGCCTGACGGCTGGTCCAATTTCAAGGAGTATTGCAAAGCCGCATGATCAGTGCGAACAAGGAATTTCCTTACAGGTACGGCTGGTACAATCGAACAAAATGCACAATTGCCAAAAGTTCCCGCCTCGTCACGCAATAGCGTGTTTCCGCAGGGGACAGAACCCTGCTGCCATACGCCACCACTCGCTCAACACCGTCCTTACGTTGCGACAAAACGGCCCCAATGCCGATGTCACTAGCATCCGTATCAAGGATGAACGGCTGCAAGAAGTCTGGGTAATCTAGCGTAGGCGCCGTGGCGAGGTGGTCCCGAAGCACTCTAAAATAATTTTCTTCCTCAACTCCCCATTTAAACCTTTGATTTTTGCCCGTTACAACGTGTAATGGTTTCGCCAACGTCGCAAAGTTCTTAACGAAGCGGCGATAATAGGAAGCGAATCCTATAAACCGCCGAACATCACCCACGGAAGTGGGTGTGGGTCACTCTCGAATACATTTTATTTCAGAGGGTCAGTTGACACGCCGTCCGAGCTGACAATATGACCCAAGTAACGGACAGAGTGTTGCAAAAGGTGACATTTCCTAGGTTTAAATTTGAGGTCAGCCGCCCGCATTCTTTGAAAAACCGTCTCTAGGCGTTGGAGGTGTTCCTCGAACGTGCGGCTGAAAACAATAATCGTCTAGATATATGAGGCACGTTTCCCATTGTAGTCCGGCCAACACCAATTCCATGAGCCGTTGAAACGTCGCCGGAGCCGCATTCAAGCCCATAGGCAACCGATTAAATTCAAAGAGACCTTGCGGCGTGCGGAATGCCGTTTTGGCTTTTGACTCGTCATCGAGGGGAAGCTGCCAAAAGCCCGAGGACAGGTCGAGGGTGGAAAAGAATTTAGCACCCGATAAAGCATCCAATCAGTCATCCATCCTCAGTAAGGGGTACGCGTCCGCCACCGAAATCTTGTTCAACCGGCGGAAATCAACGCAAAATCTTGTACCACCATCTTTTTTCTTAACCAGAACAACGGGCGCGCCCCAAGGGCTGTTGGACGGCGAAATAATCTCCGCCGCCAGCAATTAATCTACTGCCCTGCGCACGTGCTCCCTTTCTGCTGGGCTCATGCGATGAGGGTGCATACAGATGGGCGGTGCCGCACCGGTGTCAATATGGTGCGACAAAAGCGATGTGCGGCCGAGGTCCAAATCATTTTTGCTGAAAACATCAGCGTGCCGTAGTAATAGTGAACGCAGAGCGTTCCTTTGTTCATTCGACAAGGAAGAATTTTCCCCGCATAAATCTGCGATCCAGCGTTCTTGCGAACGATCGTGTGGGGGCCCACCAGCGGGCATCCGGGCGTGCGGCGTTTCGTTACAAGAGGCGAAATCAGTAGTGGCGTGAGCCAGCACCGATCCCTCCGGAACAACAATGCGGTCAGGTCCCCCATTCAACACCTGTATGAAAGGTGCCTGACCTGGTCGCACGATCATTTGTGCCGCCGCCAAAGAAAAGGATTTAGATACCGAATTCGATGGGGATAATAGCACACCCTTCGCATCCCTTCCAATCTGAAGGGGTTTTCTGTAACACAGCGGAATGAGCATTTGAGCTCCCGACGGAACCTCCACCATAGCAGCGACTACGGCCGTAACTGCGTTACCTGTAGGCGCACTGGCCAGCAGGGAAGGCAGGAACGCCATCCTACGACCCCCCGGCATTTCCAAACAATCCTGGTCGACCCGTATATTCAGCGGCAGCAGGAAATCAGTACCAAGCAAGCATGGGACAGCCAGCGAGCGAGAGATCAACACAGGTCCTGCAGCGGTAATATTTCCGATAGCGATGCTCACATCTACCTGACCACAGATACCCATGCTTCCCTCATTCGCGGCAACACACGCATCATTAACCTTGCATATCCGCGACGCAGGAATGGACAACAAATGAAAAATAACATCTGAAATGATGGTAGCAGATGCGCCAGTGTCCACCAAGATACGGATGTCAACGCCGTCGATGGTACCCCGTACCGTCGACTGAGCCCGACGCCGCAGCCACAACCCTGCGAGCCAATTTCTTCCACTGTGTAGCAGAGCGTGTAAGTGGTGCAGGAGAAGTGAAATTATCCTTAGGAGTGTAAGAATGAGTGTGAGTGGATGAGTGATGTGACACGACCTGCCGGGTGTCCGATTTGTGCCGACTCGCCCGAGGTTGTTGCAGTTCCGCAGCAGGTGGAGGAGATGGAGGTCCCCTTGGCGGAAGAGGCGACAGCAGAGGTTGGCAGCGGCAGTCACGGGCGAAATGGCCTCGTCTGCCACACTTGAAACACGCGGCCGTCGTCGGCCGGCGGTCGGAAGACCCGGCCCCCGCACGTGGACGGCCTGCGTAGTCGCCTCGCTGGTCGCGCAGCCGCCGTCCCGGAACCCTATGCGGAGCAGTGGACAACCAGTCGTGGAGACCACCCCAAGGGCGGCCCGTCGATTTCAGGTTTCTCTGTCCACGCCGCCATCTGGTCCCAACACTTGATATTAAACTTAGCGTCCAGGCAGCGCGCCACCCATCGCGATGTGAGCGGTTCGTGGCCACAGACTGGTAGAGAAATGTTGAGCTCCTGAGACAACTCCAGCATACGGGAAAGGATGAGAGGATCCAAATGATCGGCCGTCGCGTCGGGGTAGGCAGCCATGGCCAGCGCCATCAACGCCCCCCGATAAGCCAAAGGTGACTCCTCCGATCCTCGGCGACGCGACATAAATTTTCTGGTGGCTGACGTCGGTGGGTCGTAAAATTCCGCCATGTCTGCGAACGCATCTCGCAGTGTCTTCTTCTTGGACGCTGGGATGGAGCGGAAGACCCCCAGAGAAACGTCATCAAGCAGTGTAGGTAGCGCTCCCAGCGCCTCATCCTCCGTCCAGTTGACGGATCTAAAAGCCGACTCGAAGCGCCACGTAAAAGCACTCCAATCGCCCCCGGCGAGAAATTCTTTGATCTGTGGAAGGCGATGTCCGCGGTGGCAAGCGTGCGCCGCGGGCGTCTCCGACTGCTGTTCCCGCGTCCCACCCGTTGCAGGCAAAATGGCGGCCGACGGCTCCCGCGCAGCCGGCCCGCCCACAACGACGGCTTCTTCCCGCGTGGCAGGAGCAATGGCGGACCCAGTTTCTTTTTCAGGACCCCTTCCCGCGGCGTCCAGCTGATCCGCAATCTGGCGACCCGCGGCTGGAGAGGACGCTACAGCGGTCACCAGACTCAGCAGAATAGCGTGTAACGATTCGATCTGCTCCGCCATCAGCCGCCATCCGTCTTTTGTTCCTGCGGTGGTCGCATCTTCTCCCAGTCGACGCGGAGAGGCGTCGAGGAGAGAAGTATCAGCAGGCGGCATAGGGGCTGTAGCCCCCAACAGCTCATCTTCATCCGTCTCGACCTCTTCCTCCGATGGAGGCACGGGCAGGTTCTTTTTTCTGAGGTGTTTGGACATCTTGACGATCGTCCCAACGGTCGCAGAAGGACTTCTGACACCAATGTAATAAACCTCCTTGAGACGGCTTCCGGAATCAGTCCTTTTTATTTTCAACTTCCACAGTTACACTTCACACACACACTCCCCGTTGCTGGCAGACAACGGAGAGAGGGCAGACTTCTTGCCAAGTCCCCACCGCGCACGTGGCACCCAGAGCCCCGTACGCGCGTGACTCTTGCTCTTGTCGTCCCCAAGTCTGCTCACGACTGTCCTCTCTCTCTTAATCCCTTCGTCACGTGGTACCCCCCAGCCAATCCTCCATAGACAGTGTTGACCGCTCCCGATGGTTCCCCGTCAATCCCGGGAGCACGCCTCTGATCCGGCTCCCCATTAGCTGAGGCCCCGATTGGCCAGGCCAATCACCCCTGCTGACGTGCCGCGATCACGCCGAGGCCATGCTCCCTGGCTCATCCCTTATTGGCTACAAAGCAGGACCGGCAAGCCAATCCTCACGTGAACCCTCTATGGCTGTTATTACATATGTATGTGCGTGTGTGTGTCTGCCTGGAGAGCGGCGGTGTAGCGGTTAGCGCTACGCTGCGCTATGAATCCGGCGACCCGGGTTCGATTCCTGCTCACGGCCAACACCAGTGACGATTATCTGAACCGGTCCCGGGCCTCCCCTAGGTCGACTCAGCCTCAAATGAGTACCTGGTGCGGTGTGTAAACATCACCACTGGGGAGACAAAGGCGGTCGGGCGTGGTGCCACCCCCTCTTGCGCAACTAACAACACTCGCCCCTACGACCCGTCACGGCTACGCGGGGGAGCTTTGTCTGCGTCTGCCCCCGTGTCCGCAGGCGGTGGAGGATGCCGTCTGTGTCCTGCAGCAGCTGAGCGTCCACATGCTGCACCACGTGCCGCACTGCGGAGACTCAAGGCTGGGGGGGGGCAGCTGGGGGGGAGCTGCCAGCCACAGCTCCACCCTGAAGACAGGTGGACACTGTGACCCCCTCACTCCCCCCCTCATTCCCCCCCCTCCCCCCTCACTCCCCCCTCACCCGCTCCCTCTCACTCCCCCACTCCCCCCCTCCTCCCTCACTCCCCCCCCCTCCCCCTCACTCCCTCCCCCTCACTCCCTCCCCCCCTCACTACCCCTCCCTCCCCCCCTTCCCTGTGTGTATAGTGTAGTGTATAGTGTAGTGTATGGTGTAGTGTCTAGTGTAGTGTGTGATAGTGTAGTGTATAGTGTAGTGTAGTGTGTGATAGTGTAGTGTATAATGTAGTATATAGTGTAGTGTGTGATAGTGTAGTGCGTTATAGTGCAGTGTGTGATAGTGTAGTGTACGATGTGCGTGTGTATGTGTAGACACCGTGTGTGCGTGTAGACACCCGTGTGTGTGTGTAGACACACCGTGTGTGTGTGTAGACACGCCGTGTGTGTGTGTAGACACGCCGTGTGTGTGTGTAGACACACCGTGTGTGTGTGTAGACACACCGTGTGTGTGCGTGTAGATACCCGTGTGTGTGTGTAGACACCCGTGTGTGTGTGTAGACACCCGTGTGTGTGTGTAGACACACCGTGTGTGTGTGTAGACACACCGTGTGTGTGCGTGTAGACACCCGTGTGTGCGTGTAGACACCCGTGTGTGCGTGTAGACACCCGTGTGTGTGTGTAGACACACCGTGTGTGTGTGTAGACACACCGTGTGTGTGCGTGTAGACACCCGTGTGTGCGTGTAGACACCCGTGTGTGTGTGTAGACACCCGTGTGTGTGTGTAGACACACCGTGTGTGTGTGTAGACACCCGTGTGTGTGTGTAGACACACCGTGTGTGTGTGTAGACACGTGTGTGTAGACACACCGTGTGTGTGTAGACACACCGTGTGTGTGTGTAGACACACCGTGTGTGTGTAGACACACCGTGTGTGTAGACACACCGTGTGTGCGTGTAGACACACCGTGTGTGCGTGTAGACACACCGTGTGTGCGTGTAGACACACCGTGTGTGCGTGTAGACACACCGTGTGTGCGTGTAGACACACCGTGTGTGCGTGTAGACACCCGTGTGTGCGTGTAGACACACCGTGTGTGTGTGTAGGCACACCGTGTGTGTGTGTAGACGCACCGTGTGTGTGTGTAGACACACCGTGTGTGTGTAGACACACCGTGTGTGTGTGTAGACACACCGTGTGTGTGTGTAGGCACACCGTGTGTGTGTGTAGACGCACCGTGTGTGTGTGTAGACGCACCGTGTGTGTGTGTAGACGCACCGTGTGTGTGTGTAGACACCCGTGTGTGTGTAGACACCCGTGTGTGTGTGTAGACACACCGTGTGTGTGTGTAGACACACCGTGTGTGTGTGTGTAGACACCCGTGTGTGTGTGTGTAGACACCGTGTGTGTGTAGACACACCGTGTGTGTGTGTGTGTGTAGACACACCGTGTGTGTGTGTGTAGACACACCGTGTGTGTGTGTGTAGACACACCGTGTGTGTGTGTAGACACCCGTGTGTGTGTGTAGACACCCGTGTGTGTGTGTAGACACACCGTGTGTGTGTGTAGACACACCGTGTGTGTGTGTGTAGACACCCGTGTGTGTGTGTAGACACACCGTGTGTGTGTGTAGACACACCGTGTGTGTGTGTGTAGACACCCGTGTGTGTGTGTGTAGACACCGTGTGTGTGTGTAGACACACCGTGTGTGTGTAGACACACCGTGTGTGTGTGTGTGTAGACACACCGTGTTCCTGTCCGCCTTGCTCCGCGCCGTAACGAGGCCTACGCCTGCAGGCTGGGAGCTGCTGTACCAGGCCGACACAGTCAGCTGCTACGTGTCGCTGCTGCAGCAGTCGCACAACGTGCTCGTGCTGCAAGCAGCAACACGCTCCATCTACACGCTGGCCAGCGGAGACACCCAGGTGACGCTCCCTAGCAACGCTCCCTAGCAACGCTCCCCAGCACCGCTCCCTAGCAACGCTCCCTAGCAACGCTCGCTAGCAACGCTCCCTAGCAACGCTCTATAGCAACGCTTCCTAGCAACGCTCCCTAGCAACGCTCCCTAGCAACGCCCACTGTTTGACTGTCTGCGTGGTGATGGTGTTGCGTTGCCGTGCGCCGTCGTGAGCAGTGGTCGGCGTTGTCCCGCACGGCCGTGGCTCACAACGGGGGGCTGCCCTGCCTCCTGGAGCAGCTGCGGAGCGGGAGGAGCAGGAGGAGCGGCGACGACGAGCGCCGTCTGCTGGCGTACACCTCGGTGCACGCGCTGCGGGTCCTCGCTCGCAATGACCCCAACAACCAGCGCCTCATCGGTGAGATGCGGGGGGGTGGGAGGGAGGGAGGTGGTGATGGTGGTGGTGATGGTGGTGGTGATAGTGGTGGTGATGGTGGTGGTGGTGATAGTGGTGGTGGTGATGGTGGTGATGGTGGTGATGGTGGTGGTGGTGATGGTGGTGGTGATGGTGGTGGTGGTAATGGTGGTGATGGTGGTGATGGTGATAGTGGTGATGGTGGTGGTGATAGTGGTGATGGTGGTGGTGATAGTGGTGATAGTGGTGATAGTGGTGATAGTGGTGATAAAGTGATGAAGGTGGCGATGGAGGTGGCGATGGAGGTGGCGATGAAGTGGCGATGAAGTGGCGATGGAGTGGCGATGGAGGTGGCGATGGAGGTGGCGATGGAGGTGGCGATGGAGTGGCGATGGAGGTGGCGATGAAGTCGTGATGGAGGTGGCGATGGAGGTGGCGATGGAGGTGGCGATGAAGTGGCGATGAAGTGGCGATGGAGTGGCGATGGAGGTGGCGATGGAGGTGGCGATGGAGGTGGCGATGAAGTGGCGATGGAGGTGGCGATGAAGTCGTGATGGAGGTGGCGATGGAGGTGGCGATGGAGGTGGCGATGAAGTGGCGATGAAGTGGTGATGGAGTGGCGATGGAGGTGGTGATGGAGGTGGCGATGAAGTGGCAATGAAGTGGCGATGGAGGTGGCGATGAAGTCGTGATGGAGGTGGCGATGGAGGTGGCGATGAAGTGGCGATGGAGGTGGCGATGAAGTGGCGATGAAGTGGCGATGAAGTGGCGATGAAGGTGGCGATGGAGGTGGCGATGGAGGTGGCGATGAAGTGGCGATGAAGTGGCGATGGAGGTGGCGATGAAGTGGCGATGGAGGTGGCGATGGAGGTGGCGATGGAGGTGGCGATGAAGTGGCGATGGAGGTGGCGATGAAGTGGCGATGGAGGTGGCGATGGAGGTGGCGATGGAGGTGGCGATGGAGGTGGCGATGGAGGTGGCGATGGAGGTGGCGATGAAGTGGCGATGGAGGTGGCGATGAAGTCGCGATGAAGTGGCGATGGAGGTGGCGATGGAGGTGGCGATGGAGGTGGCGATGAAGTGGCGATGGAGGTGGCGATGAAGTGGTGATGGAGGTGGCGATGGAGGTGGCGATGAAGTGGCGATGGAGGTGGCGATGAAGTGGCGATGGAGGTGGCGATGGAGGTGGCGATGGAGGTGGCGATGGAGGTGGCGATGAAGGTGGCGATGGAGGTGGCGATGAAGTGGCGATGGAGGTGGCGATGGAGGTGGCGATAGAGGTGGCGATGGAGGTGGCGATGAAGTGGCGATGGAGGTGGCGATGGAGGTGGCGATGGAGGTGGCGATGGAGGTGGCGATGAAGTGGCGATGGAGGTGGTGATGAAGTGGCGATGAAGTGGCGATGGAGGTGGCGATGAAGTGGCGATGGAGGTGGCGATGGAGGTGGCGATGGAGGTGGCGATGGAGGTGGCGATGAAGTGGCGATGGAGGTGGCGATGGAAGTGGCGATGGAGGTGGCGATGAAGTGGCGATGGAGGTGGCGATGGAGGTGGCGATGGAGGTGGCGATGAAGTGGCGATGAAGTGGCGATGGAGGTGGCGATGGAGGTGGCGATGAAGTGGCGATGAAGTGGCGATGAAGTGGCGATGGAGGTGGCGATGGAGTGGCGATGGAGGTGGCGATGGAGGTGGCGATGAAGTGGCGATGAAGTGGCGATGAAGTGGCGATGGAGGTGGCGATGGAGGTGGCGATGGAGGTGGCGATGAAGTGGCGATGGAGGTGGCGATGGAGGTGGCGATGAAGTGGCGATGGAGGTGGCGATGGAGGTGGCGATGGAGGTGGCGATGAAGTGGCGATGGAGGTGGCGATGGAGGTGGCGATGGAGGTGGCGATGAAGTGGCGATGAAGTGGCGATGGAGGTGGCGATGGAGGTGGCGATGAAGTGGCGATAGAGGTGGCGATGGAGGTGGCGATGAAGTGGCGATGAAGTGGCGATGAAGTGGCGATGGAGGTGGCGATGAAGTGGCGATGAAGTGGCGATGGAGTGGCGATGGAGGTGGCGATGGAGGTGGCGATGGAGGTGGCGATGAAGTGGCGATGGAGGTGGCGATGAAGTCGTGATGGAGGTGGCGATGGAGGTGGCGATGGAGGTGGCGATGAAGTGGCGATGAAGTGGTGATGGAGTGGCGATGGAGGTGGTGATGGAGGTGGCGATGAAGTGGCAATGAAGTGGCGATGGAGGTGGCGATGAAGTCGTGATGGAGGTGGCGATGGAGGTGGCGATGAAGTGGCGATGGAGGTGGCGATGAAGTGGCGATGAAGTGGCGATGAAGTGGCGATGAAGGTGGCGATGGAGGTGGCGATGGAGGTGGCGATGAAGTGGCGATGAAGTGGCGATGAAGTGGCGATGGAGGTGGCGATGAAGTGGCGATGGAGGTGGCGATGGAGGTGGCGATGGAGGTGGCGATGAAGTGGCGATGGAGGTGGCGATGAAGTGGCGATGGAGGTGGCGATGGAGGTGGCGATGGAGGTGGCGATGGAGGTGGCGATGGAGGTGGCGATGGAGGTGGCGATGAAGTGGCGATGGAGGTGGCGATGAAGTCGCGATGAAGTGGCGATGGAGGTGGCGATGGAGGTGGCGATGGAGGTGGCGATGAAGTCGCGATGAAGTGGCGATGGAGGTGGCGATGAAGTGGTGATGGAGGTGGCGATGGAGGTGGCGATGAAGTGGCGATGGAGGTGGCGATGAAGTGGCGATGGAGGTGGCGATGGAGGTGGCGATGGAGGTGGCGATGGAGGTGGCGATGGAGGTGGCGATGAAGTGGCGATGGAGGTGGCGATGGAGGTGGCGATGGAGGTGGCGATGGAGGTGGCGATGAAGTGGCGATGGAGGTGGCGATGGAGGTGGCGATGGAGGTGGCGATGGAGGTGGCGATGAAGTGGCGATGGAGGTGGTGATGAAGTGGCGATGAAGTGGCGATGGAGGTGGCGATGAAGTGGCGATGGAGGTGGCGATGGAGGTGGCGATGGAGGTGGCGATGGAGGTGGCGATGAAGTGGCGATGGAGGTGGCGATGGAAGTGGCGATGGAGGTGGCGATGAAGTGGCGATGGAGGTGGCGATGGAGGTGGCGATGGAGGTGGCGATGAAGTGGCGATGAAGTGGCGATGGAGGTGGCGATGGAGGTGGCGATGAAGTGGCGATGAAGTGGCGATGAAGTGGATGATGGCTGAGGTGGCGATGGAGTGGCGATGGGAGGTGGCGATGGAGTGTGGCGATGAAGTGGCGATGAAGTGGCGATGAAGTGGCGATGGAGGTGGCGATGGAGGTGGCGATGAAGTGGCGATGGAGGTGGCGATGGAGGTGGCGATGAAGTGGCGATGGAGGTGGCGATGGAGGTGGCGATGGAGGTGGCGATGAAGTGGCGATGGAGGTGGCGATGGAGGTGGCGATGAAGTGGCGATGAAGTGGCGATGGAGGTGGCGAGGAGGTGGCGATGAAGTGGCGATGGAGGTGGCGTGGAGGTGGCGATTGAAGTGGCGATGAAGTGGCGATGAAGTGGCGATGGAGGTGGCGATGAAGTGGCGATGGAGGTGGCGATGGAGGTGGCGATGAAGTGGCGATGAAGTGGCGATGGAGGTGGCGATGAAGTGGCGATGGAGGTGGCGATGAAGTGGCGATGAAGTGGCGATGAAGTGGCGATGGAGGTGGCGATGGAGGTGGCGATGAAGTGGCGATGAAGTGGCGATTGAGGTGGCGATGAAGTGGCGATGGAGGTGGCGATGAAGTGGCGATGGAGGTGGCGATGAAGTGGCGATGGAGGTGGCGATGGAGGTGGCGATGAAGTGGCGATGGAGGTGGCGATGAAGTGGCGATGAGTGGCGATGAGTGGCGATGGAGGTGGCGATGGAGGTGGCGATGAAGTGGCGATGAAGTGGCGATGGAGGTGGCGATTGAGGTGGCGATGGAGGTGGCGATGAAGTGGCGATGGAGGTGGCGATGAAGTGGCGATGGAGGTGGTGATGGAGGTGGCGATGAAGTGGCGATGGAGGTGGCGATGAAGTGGCGATGGAGGTGGTGATGGAGGTGGCGATGGAGGTGGCGATGAAGTGGCGATGGAGGTGGCGATGAAGGTGGCGATGGAGGTGGCGATGGAGGTGGCGATGGAGGGCGATGGAGGTGGCGATGGAGGTGGCGATGAAGGTGGCGAGGGGAGATGGAGGTGGCGATGGAGGTGGCGATGGAGGTGGCGATGAAGTGGTGATGGAGGTGGCGATGGAGGTGGCGATGGAGGTGGCGATGAAGTGGTGATGGAGGTGGCGATGGAGGTGGCGATGGAGGTGGCGATGAAGTGGCGATGAAGTGGCGATGGAGGTAGCGATGAAGTGGCGATGGAGGTGGCGATGAAGTGGCGATGGAGGTGGCGATGGAGGTGGCGATGAAGTGGCGATGGAGGTGGCGATGGAGGTGGCGATGAAGTGGCGATGAAGTGGCGATGGAGGTGGCGATGGAGGTGGCGATGAAGTGGCGATTGAGGTGGCGATGGAGGTGGCGATGGAGGTGGCGATGAAGTGGCGATGGAGGTGGCGATGGAGGTGGCGATGGAGGTGGCGATGAAGTGGCGATGGAGGTGGCGATGGAGGTGGCGATGAAGTGGCGATGAAGTGGCGATGGAGGTGGCGATGAAGTGGCGATGGAGGTGGCGATGGAGGTGGCGATGGAGGTGGCGATGAAGTGGCGATGGAGGTGGCGATGGAGGTGGCGATGGAGGTGGCGATGAGGTGGCGATGGAGGTGGCGATGAAGTGGCGATGGAGGTGGCGATGGAGGTGGCGATGGAGGTGGCGATGGAGGTGGCGATGAAGTGGCGATGGAGGTGGCGATGGAGGTGGCGATGGAGGTGGCGATGGAGGTGGCGATGAAGTGGCGATGGAGGTGGCGATGGAGGTGGCAATGAGGTGGCGATGAAGTGGCGATGGAGGTGGCGATGGAGGTGGCGATGAAGTGGCGATGAAGTGGCGATGGAGGTGGCGATGAAGTGGCGATGAAGTGGCGATGGAGGTGGCTATGGAGGTGGCGATGAAGTGGCGATGGAGGTGGCGATGAAGTGGCGCTGGATGAGTGGCGATGGAGGTGGCTATAAGTGGCGATGGAGGTGGCGATGGATGGTGGCGATGGAGGTGGCGATGGAGGTGGCGATGAAGTGGCGATGGAGGTGGCGATGGAGGTGGCGATGGAGGTGGCGATGAAGTGGCGATGGAGGTGGCGATGGAGGTGGCGATGAAGTGGCGATGGAGGTGGCGATGAAGTGGCGATGGAGGTGGCGATGGAGGTGGCGATGGAGGTGGCGATGGAGTGGCGATGAAGTGGCGATGGAGGTGGCGATGGAGGTGGCGATGGAGGTGGCGATGGAGGTGGCGATGAAGTGGCGATGAAGTGGCGATGGAGGTGGCGATGGAGGTGGCGATGAAGTGGCGATGGAGGTGGCGATGGAGGTGGCGATGAAGTGGCGATGGAGGTGGCGATGCAGGTGGGCGATGGAGGTGGCGATGAAGTGGCGATGGAGGTGGCGATGGAGGTGGCGATGAAGTGGCGATGAAGTGGCGATGGACGGTGGCGATGAAGTGGCGATGAAGTGGCGATGGAGGTGGCTATGGAGGTGGCGATGAAGTGGCGATGGAGGTGGCGTGAAGGGCGATGGAAGGTGGCGATGAAGTGGCGATGGAGGTGGCGATGGATGGGCGATGGAGGTGGCGATGAGTGGCGATGATAGTGGCGATGGAGGTGGCGATGGAGGTGGCGATGGAGGTGGCGATGAAGTGGCGATGGAGGTGGCGATGGAGGTGGCGATGAAGTGGCGATGGAGGTGGCGATGAAGTGGCGATGGAGGTGGCGATGGAGGTGGCGATGGAGGTGGCGATGGAGGGTGGCGATGAAGTGGCGATGGAGGTGGCGATGGAGGTGGCGATGGAGGTGGCGATGGAGGTGGCGATGAAGTGGCGATGAAGTGGCGATGGAGGTGGCGATGGAGGTGGCGATGAAGTGGCGATGGAGGTGGCGATGGAGGTGGCGATGAAGTGGCGATGGAGGTGGCGATGCAGGTGGCGATGGAGGTGGCGATGCAGGTGGCGATGGAGGTGGCGATGAAGTGGCGATGGAGGTGGCGATGGAGGTGGCGATGGAGGTGGCGATGCAGGTGGCGATGGAGGTGGCGATGAAGTGGCGATGGAGGTGGCGATGGAGGTGGCGATGGAGGTGGCGATGAAGTGGCGATGGAGGTGGCGATGGAGGTGGCGATGAAGTGGCGATGAAGTGGCGATGGAGGTGGCGATGGAGGTGGCGATGAAGTGGTGATGGAGGTGGCGATGGAGGTGGCGATGGAGGTGGCGATGGAGGTGGCGATGAAGTGGCGATGAAGTGGCGATGGAGGTGGCGATGGAGGTGGCGATGAAGTGGCGATGAAGTGGCGATGAAGGTGGCGATGGAGTGGCGATGGAGGTGGCGATGGAGGTGGCGATGGGAGTGGCGATGGAGTCCGCTCACCACCGTCTCTGCGCGCTCCCCAGGGCTGCACAATGGCGTGAGGATCCTCACCGCGATGCTGCCTGACGCTGCCGAGGCAGGCGGCGGTGGCGGCGGTGGCGATGGTGGCGATGGTGGCGAGGCCTCGTGGCTGGGCGAGGAGGGGCTGTCGGCAGTGCTCTGGGCGCTGACGGCGCTGGTCTCTGGCAGCGTCGCCAACGCTCAGCGGCTGCATCGCGGCGGTGGCATCAGGCGCATCGTGGCCATCCGCACCAGCCGGTGAGCGGGGCGGGGGTGGGGGAACGATCCACGCTCAACCACGCACACTCACCACCCACGCTCACCAGCCACACTCACCAGCCACACTCACCACGCACACTCACCACGCTCACCACCCACCCTCACTATCCACACACTCCAAGCTCACCACTCACGCTCACCACCCACACTCACCACCAACCCTCACCACCCACCCTCACTATCCACACTCACCACCCACCCTCACTATCCACACTCACCACACACACTCACCACCACTCACCAGGCACACTCACCACCCACACTCACCACGCTCGCCACTCTCACCACCCACACTCACCACGCACACTCACCACGCACACAAAGATCTTTGTCTTTGTGTCTGTGTGTATCTGTGTGTGTCTAGGTCGACTCAGCCTCCCACCCCCTCGTGTGCCGTTCCGGCCTTCACAGGTGCTCGCTAACAGCACTCGCCCCTAAAGTCTGTTACAGGCTACACGGGGGATCTTTGTCTTTGTGCGTGTGTTGGTGCTGTGTCAGGACGGCGTGCAGCCAGGACCTCTTTGCAGCGAGGGCTTTGCTCACCGTTCTCTGGGCTCACCACGACCTCCGCGCCAGCTACAAGAAGTGTGGCGGCTGGGACAAGGAGCACTTCTTGTCACCGAGATGCCACGAGCAGCAGCAGCGGCGCCGGCAGCAGCAGCAGCACGTGCACTCGCTGTGGCACCAGTGGCAGCTGTGCCAGCAGTGGCAGCTGTGGCAGCAGTGGCGCCAGTCGCAGCTGTAGTAGCAGAAGCAGCAGTAGCAGAAGCAGTAGTAGTAGTAGGGGTAGTGGCGGTAGTAGCAGTCCGCTCGGCGGACGCTGGCGTTCTCCTCTTGAATCTTGACTTGAAGCTTTCGTGCCTTGCAGGGATTTATGGGTCTGTCGGTCAGGTGGCGTGGGTAGGTTCAAGAAAATAACAAAAAACTACGACGTTTCGATGGCAACACAAGCGGTCGTCATCAGTGTTGCGATGGAAACGTCGCGTGTTTTTGTTATTTGCTTTGAACCTACACACGTGATGTTACCGACAGACCCCAAAGAATATGCTCTTCTTAACTTCGCTTGTTGATGTTGATGAAGATGTCGATGGTGCTGTTGTTGATATTGTCGTTGATGTTTATGATGTTGTTATTGATTTTGATGATGTTGAGGATGTTGATTTTGTTGTTAAAGATGTTGATGTCGTTCGACCGGTGGCTATGGGAACAATTACCCTAGGGGAGGCTAATTGACCCGACCCAGCCAAGGTGCGGGTCTGGACTCTGGCTTCCTCGGAACTCGCCCTTACAAGGACAAGCGGGACAAGGGGGTCCAGGGTCCTAAGCTGGCTGGCTGGCGGGTCTTGACCTGCGACTGGCCCTGATCGGCCAGGGAGCTGCCCTTTTATGCCTCGTGCCCAACGAGGGGTGGGGTTGTGTGCGCCCCCAGGTATCCCACAGAGCACACAGCCCCCCCGTTGGTGGCACCAAGGGGCTTAAGCGTCTGGGGTGCCTGGGATCCTAGCGCCTGGCACCAAGGGGCTTCTCTGCCTAGGGTCCCTGAGCCCCCAGCAGCCCCTCCCCTCTTGGGCTGGCACAGTAGCGCCTCTCATGGCACTGCACCTGTAGTATAAATGGGCTGTTCTATGGCGACAGTGGGTGTACTATACACAAGGGCTCACTAGAGGGCACATTCCAGATGTGACGGAGCACGTGGCCCAGAAGGGGATGGCCACGTGATGTGGACCCAGAGTGTGACTGACGGGGGGGAGGGGGGGGGGGTGCGGAGTCCCCCCGTGGTTCTTCAACCGCGGGAAAGAAGTCGTCCACTTCCATCTTCGCTTTTCAGCCTCCGTACGCGTCGCCTGTTCCCGTCCAACCGTAGCGAAGGGGTTCCGCTCAAGCGGCGAGGTGGTTAGGGACGGTGGCCACCACCTTACGTGGTTAGCCCGCGATGAGCGCAGTCGCTCGCAATGTACTTGGTTCACCTGGGAACGTTGAATAGTGTTGGCTGTGTGAGAGATTAAAACTTGCTGCCTCCCAGTCTTGGTGTGCGGCTGATGAGAACCCACTGCATGTGCATTGACGTGTGGTAATGGGATGTTGCGGGCGTATGTTTTTTTTGTACAAGGGAGATCGTTTAAACGCAGTTTTTTTGTGTACATCTGGTGCATAATGGTTGAATGATAGCTTTCAAACACTGCGCAAAATTCATGCAGAACTGCTGTGATCCGCTGTGACACGGGGGAACACCAATATAGCTGCTGATCTTATTATCTGTGGGGCCATCTGCGAATCTTTACCTTCCAGCTAAAAGGAGCTAAATGACAGATAACCTCGCCAACAAGAGGATGAGAATACCACGTGACTCTTCTTATCCGCGAGATATCTAAACATGATTTCCCAATTTTATTTTATACTTTTCAGAAAAACAATATATACAACACCGCGTCACCTGATGTTCAGATTTGGCCACAGCTGTTCACAAACCGCATAGCCAAAATCTTAAATGCCGTTTGTTTTGTCAATATAAATGGGAGCCGGCTGTTATGGTATAATAACGACGTGCGCCCGCTAAACTCAGGCCCTCCGATCCACCGATGGAGTGAGGAAATTTAACGAAAAAATGAAAACAGAAACTCACGCAAATTAAGAAGTTAGCCAAAGAAACATAAAAATGTGGGTTTCTTTAAATCAAAATCTCCCCCGATTCGTGCATTTATACGTTGGCTCAATGCGAAAGCCACGATGCCACAAAAAACGCGTTTTAAGGAGATTGGACTCTCAATCAGAGGTCGCAACCGGGTACCCGATACCCTTACCCTACCCGATACCCGGCTACCCGTACCCGGCCGGGCACGGGTAGCCGTTTGCGACCCTGGTGCGGCCGGGTACGGGTAGACCGTGAGTCACTGGTGAGTCACCGTTTGTCACTCATTTCCCAACGACTTGTCTCTTCTCACAATTCAAGTTCCTAGAATCAACCCACCCGCGCCTGCAACGTGGCTTCATCCCAGAGGTCGCAATCGGGTACCCGTACCCTACCCGATACCCGGCCGGGTACGGGTATCGGGTAAGGAATCAAACCCCGTTTGCGACCTCTGCTCTCAGTACTCTGGGGGTTACAAACCCAGCAGAGCCGAATCCCCCGAGCTACGAGGCTGGGTGCCGACGTGCCCCCCACACCGTCGCGTGCGCCGCGTGAGCGGGGTGCCCGCGCTCCGCCGCTCGAATCTTCACAAAGAGCACAGACGGTCGCCGCGACGGTGACACTCGCTCGCGCTAAACCCAAGCCGTGCGGCCGGTGCCGCCGCCGGCGCTCTGCCCGGGGGGCTCCTGGCGGGACCTCGGCATCGCCCTCAGCTCCGTCTAAAGTCCCCGCAACTCGTCACGGAGCTGACGCAATTCCCGCGGCGACATCGTCGCTGCTGCTGCTGCTGCTGCGGGAACTGCCGTGGGGTCCGGCTCGCCGGGATCTGCCACCCTAGACACGAGTCGAATTTCAAGAGGAGTGTTTTCATTAACAACAATAAATATACACGCTCCATGGTAGAGGATGTGTATGGGTTATATTGCGTGTATAATGTATAGTGCAGTGTATAGTGTAGTGTGTAGTGTATAGTGTAGTGTATAGTGTGTAGTATGTAGTGTATAGTGTGTAGTGTATAGTGTGTAGTGTATAGTGTATAGTGTGTAGTGTAGAGTGTAGTTTATAGTGTAGTGTATAGTGTAGTGTATAGTGTAGTGTATAGTGTAGTGTATAGTGTGTAGTGTATAGTGTGTAGTGTAGTGTATAGCGTGTAGTGTATAGCGTGTAGTGTATAGCGTGTAGTGTATAGCGTGTAGTGTATAGTGTGTAGTGTATAGTGTGTAGTGTATAGTGTGTAGTGTATAGTGTGTAGTGTATAGTGTGTAGTGTATAGTGTGTAGTGTAGGTGTGTAGTGTATAGTGTGTTGTGTATAGTGTGTAGTGTATAGTGTAGTGTATAGTGTGTAGTGTATAGTGTGTAGTGTATAGTGTGTAGTGTATAGTGTGTAGTGTATAGTGTGGTGTATAGTGTAGTGTATAGTGTATAGTGTGTAGTGTATAGTGTAGTGTATAGTGTGTAGTGTATAGTGTTGTGTATAGTGTGTAGTGTATAGTGTGTAGTGTAGTGTATAGTGTGTAGTGTATAGTGTATAGTGTGTAGTGTATAGTGTGTAGTGTATAGTGTGTAGTGTATAGTGTGTAGTGTATAGTGTGTAGTGTATAGTGTGTAGTGTATAGTGTGTAGTGTATAGTGTGGTAGTGTATAGTGTGTAGTGTATAGTGTGTAGTGTATAGTGTGTAGTGTATAGTGTAGTGTATAGTGTTGTGTATAGTGTGTAGTGTATAGTGTGTAGTGTATAGTGTGTAGTGTATAGTGTGTAGTGTATAGTGTCGTGTTAGTGTGTAGTGTATATTGTTGTGTATAGTGTGTAGTGTATAGTGTGTAGTGTATAGTGTGTAGTGTTATAGGTGTAGTGTAGTAGTGTACGGTCTAGTGTAGTGTATAGTGTGTAGTGTATAGTGGATAGTGTGTAGTGTATAGTGTGTAGTGTATAGTGTGTAGTGTAGTGTATAGTGTATAGTGTAGTGTATAGTGTATAGTGTAGTGTATAGTGTGTAGTGTATAGTGTAGTGTATAGTGTGTAGTGTATAGTGTGTAGTGTAGTGTATAGTGTGTAGTGTATAGTGTGTAGTGTATAGTGTGTAGTGTAGTGTATAGTGTGTAGTGTATAGTGTGTAGTGTATAGTGTGTAGTGTAGTGTATAGTGTGTAGTGTATAGTGTGTAGTGTATAGTGTGTAGTGTATAGTGTGTAGTGTATAGTGTGTAGTGTATAGTGTGTAGTGTATAGTGTAGTGTATAGTTTAGTGTGTAGTGTATAGTGTGTAGTGTATAATGTGTAGTGTATAGTGTGTAGTGTATAATGTGTAGTGTATAGTGTGTAGTGTATAGTGTGTAGTGTATAGTGTGTAGTGTATAGTGTAGTGTATAGTTTAGTGTGTAGTGTATAGTGTGTAGTGTATAATGTGTAGTGTATAGTGTGTAGTGTATAGTGGATAATGCGATCTAAACCCAAAAACCTTGATTATGAATAATAATAATAGTCAACGCCGTAATGTATGAGGAGCGGTGTGAGAGTTCCTCGCGAAACTCACCCGGTGCCGTTCCCGTCAGAGGAGGCCCCCAGCACCGAGTGGTAACCCGGGGGCGCCAGCGACGCTCGGCGACTGCCCCGGGTCACCGCCACCTTCACCCTGGAAGCCTCCAGCGTCGTGTGGGCCGCCTGTTTGCCCTCCGCGGACCTACGTCACACACACACACATCTATATAGATAGCTGTGAACACACACACACACACATCTATATACACAGCTGTGAACACATACACTATACACTACACTATACACTACACTATACACACATCTATATACACAGCTGTGAACACACACACACATCTATATAGATAGCTGTGAACACACACACACACATCTATATACACAGCTGTGAACACATACACACACACATCTATATAGATAGCTGTGAACACACACACACACATCTATATACATTGCTGTGAACACATCACACACACATCTATATATATTGCTGTGAACACATCACACTACACTATACACTACACTATAAACTATACACAACATCTATATAGATAGCTGTGAACACACACACACACATCTATATACATTGCTGTGAACACACACACACACACATCTATATATATTGCTGGGAACACATCACACTACACTATAAACTATACACAACATCTATATACATAGTTGGTAACACATACACTACATGATACACTATAAACTATACACAACATCTATATACATAGCGTTTTGAGAAGCTGACGGAACCACTCTGATAGCTGTAAACAAATACACTACACACTACACTACACTACCACATACCTGGCAACACTATACACTACACTGCTACACACCTGGCAACACTATACAACAACAACCGCCATTCGCCACTAAGTGGCGGTGACATCACCACGATGCTTGTGCCAGGCCATGTGCACCTTGAGATCACGTGAAGTGTCGAACGCCCGCTGGCAGGAGGTCACGGGGCAGACCCAGGTGCCACGGGTCGACTGACTGAGATGACCGAGATGACTGGCTGATGCACCACCTGTGCCCCCTACTGTGCCAACTTGCTGTGCTTTAGCCACCCGGCGCTCCGCTCGTTGTTATGAGCGTCGCTCCTCCGCCCTCCGTTGTTGTTGGAGGGCGACTACCTCAAACTGCCCAGTAGCGTCCTTCACGAGCTTCCTCCAGAGGCCGATCTTGACACCGCTGGTACCAGTCATCGGCAAGTCCACTCAGCTCCACGTCCTCCTGTACCACATCCCTCCATCTCTTCTCTAGCCCGTGTCGCGCCCATTTAGTCCCCTTGATCCGGCCGAACAAAAGCTGTTTCGGCATGCGGTGGCTGGGCATGCGGGCTACATGACCAAGCCAATGCAGCCTTACCTGCCGGAGGAGCTCACTGATGGGACTTTGCCCAAGGATTTGTGAGCTCCTCACACAATCCAGCCTGGTTAAACCCAGGATGGATCCTAGGCAGGCCAGCCTAAATGTTTCTAACTGGCAAAGATGCTCCATTAGGGGGGTCCACGTTTCGCAAGCGTAGAGAAGGGAGGGAATGACCGTGGCCGAGAAGAACTGAAGCTTCGTGCGGAGCGACAGACCAGGTAGCTTCCACACAGCGTTACGAAACCGATGAAAAGATATTGCCGCTCGACTGATTCGGAGTGAGACCTCTGCTGTTTAACTGGAGCCGGTCATAAGCACACTGCCCAGGTATGGGTAACTCTCCACTTTCTCCACAACTGCCCCATCACCGATTGGGAGTTGCGTGGGTGGAGTGTCTGATGGTACAAAATACCCGGCAGGTGCTTAGTTTTGGTGGAGCTGATGGTAAGGACCCACCTCTTAGATGCACACTCCAGTCTCAGTAGCAGCGTCTCCAACTCCTCCTCTGAATGAGCAGCTATTACAAAATGATCGGCATACATAACGTGGTTGACCAATAGGGAGCCATCCCTTGATCGCACCCGGGCATCGATCAGCCTCCCATTATATCTGTACCAGATGGAAATTCCCCCGGTACAGCTGCTGAAGGCTTCACGAACCACGTGGTCAAAATAGATGTTAAATAATGTGGGGGCCAGAGGACATCCCTGTCGCACCCCAAGGTGTACAGGGAATGGCTCTGACTCCCGGCCATGTAGTTTTACCTGGGCCCGCTCACCATCATGAAGGTCCTTAATGATTGTGAGCAGAGGGTCAGAGACTCCGAAAGCACGAAGAAGAACCCAGAGCACAGGCCTACTGATGGTATCATAGGCCTTGACCAGTTCAATAAAGCAGAGATGTAGGTCTTGTTAGAATTCCCTACTCCTCTGCTGTAGCAGACGGACAGAAAATATGGCATCTGTGCAGGACCACCCTTTCTTGAAACCGCATTGGGGCTCCGCAGGCCTCTCCTCAGCGTGCCTGGCAAGGCGATGCCCCTGTAGTTGTTACAATCTGTGCGGTCCCCCTTCTTAAAGAGGGGGACCACCAGGGCATCCTTCCAATCCTGCGGAACCCGTCCAGTGGTCCAGACTGTTGTTGTTATGATGTCATATAAGGCAGTCTGTGCACAAACGCCACCCTCCCCCTCAGCATTTCGGTTGGGAGATCATCTCTGCCCGGTGCCTTTTCTGGTCTCAGACTCCGGATCACCTTCAGTACTTCCTCAACAGATGGCACCTCAGCCAGCCACTCACAGGGGGTGACTTCTTCCAATATTTGAGGCACCGCAGCCTCAGCAGGGTCATCCCCACTTTGTGTCATGATGTTTTCCTGGCTGAGGGATTTCCCCTCCCCCAGGACCTTACATAAATGCTCAGCAAATCTGCAAACCTGTTCCTGGGGGTCAGAGATTGGATCACCGTTTTTTCCCCTAATTATGGTAATCGGTGTGGCACTGCAGGTTAATTTTTTGATGGAGTTAAATAGTGATTTGTGATCACGGGCCACTGAGGCAGACTCCATCTCCTCAGCAACCTGCGACCACCACCCATCCTTGCAGCGCCTTATAGCTCTCCGAACCTCCGAGCGAAGGCTGTGGTAAGCCTCCTCATTCTCTGACGTGGGATGCTGTAGCCGATGAGAGTGGGCCTGTCGCTTTTTCTCAACTATCCTGAACACCTCCTCTGTCAGCCAGGGTCTCTGGGGAGGTCTTGACCGCGTACCCAAAGCAGCCATTGCAGCTGCATGAGTCACAGTCCTAAACCTCGCCCATTTACCCTCAACATCAGAAATAGTGGGGGACGATGCCAACTTTCATCAGCTAACTGAGACCAGGCCACTTTAGGTTGGAATGGGGTCCTGGGTGTGCCCCCAACCACCGGAGTGGAAGAATGGCAGGCGCATCTTACAGATGACTAGTCAGAGGACAGATCAGCTCCACGGTAGGTCCTGGTGTTAAGGACATGGGCTCGCATCCGCTGGTCCGTCACTATGTAGTCCAGCAGATGTTCTTGCTTG